>NC_056732.1:1432059889-1432142389 GCF_019279795.1 Protopterus annectens | reverse complement strand
TTTAAACTATTTCACAATAGTGATATATCTGGGCTTCAAGCCTATATTTTGGAACAAATAAGCTGCGATGTAGATAATTCTAATATGAAAATTAAATTATTTTTATAAAGAGAGTGTGTATATTTTAAAGTTGGGCACTTTAAGTCCATGAGGACTTAATACAGAATGCACATGGAAAATTTTAATTTGATTGTTACCTACATGGGATAAATAATGTGTATAATAATTGGTTGATTGGTTGTATATTTAAGTGTTATGTATTTTCACTTGCTTTGTACTCCTGGAAGGCATGAGTTGCCGAGGTACTAGAGTGTTTTAATAAACTTTTTTCCTGGACTCCTTTTGCCATGTTTTTTTCACTTTGGTGGTATTTGGACTAGTTTTTTATCTTCATTGTCATTTTATATGTTTTTTTCTTGCCATGGCCAGTGATCCGAATTTACAACTGCCGAGATTATTTAGTGATGACTCGGGAGACTCATCTCAAAGAAGTGTGGACCATTTTGTGGTTTCCCTGTGTGAGAGCTCTTCGTGTACTTCGGGTACATCTGAAAGACATGTGAATTGCAGTATCAGTTGGGAACATCTAATTGATAATGGTCACAATGAACATATATTAAATCCATTTGATACTGTGGGTAAGCATACTCATCACTGTTTTACCTCTGAGATATCTGAAAGCCTGTCTAAATTGGAACATTTATTACAAAAAGAAACATCAGTACATTTGAATATATTAAGTCTCAGATGTTATGTGGAGCTGGACATTACCCCGAGGGGCTTGTGTGCCTTTAAGAATCCATCTATGCTGTTCAATTTATCAGATGAAACTGAGAAACAGTTTCAAGATAGATGGATAACTGCAGTACATTGCTGTTCTCTGGAGTGGGTACAAATTTCTATTGAAAGAGATGTTTTAAGGCAGCGTTTACTTAAAAAAGGAAATTACTAGTTTGTGTAATTCTTTGGCAGTTAAATTGGGTTCCAGTCCTTTACAACAACAACTTACTGAACTAAATGATAAATTATCTGATTTGGAAAAAGAAGTACTTAAGGAAAAAAATAAATTAGAGAGAGACTCAAGGGACTACAATAACCATAAGGCTTTCTTTTTGAAAGACAATAGAAACAAAAGAATGCAGTTGAGTCATCCTAGTGGACAGAGAAACCAAAAGAATGAACGGATGACATATAAGCCTTTTCCTTTCACATCAAGGGACTCTACTGATTGGGAAACAGATGATGGCCAGTATCCACCATTACCTCCACCTCAGAAGCCACAATATTTTAATAGTAATTTTCGCAATGGTAAACGATATGCAAATCCAGATCGGAGCCCAGGAGAGGGTTTTCGTGATCAATGGAAAACAGGGAATCATAAAGGAACTTATCCACAGCATAACAAGAGAGTTAAATGGAACTGAACAATCTATTTTTATACAGGACTGTGTGAGTAACAGTATTTGTGAATTTGTCTCATGTAACTTTAAACGATATACAGTTTTCTTAATAAAGGCATTACATTTGTACCAATGACCTTACCTAGAATGCACATCATCAAAATGGAAATTTTTAGAATGTGTAGAAAAATTGCATTTAATGAATTATTTTTGTGAACGTGGTGATATCGATAATTTTTAATTGTATGCAGCTACTCAAATGAATGATAGTAGCAATGAATTTAATGAAAGTTTTTTAACATGTGTATCAGATTTGGAAGATTTTGATGCTTATTGTTGTTTAGATACTTCTTGTATTAATACTAAAAGTGCATTTATTCCACCTTATACACATGATGGAGTTAAAGAGTTTTCTGCTATGGTGACTTTTTCTTTAGAAAAGGCATATAAGGAATTTATGTGCACGAAGGACTCTGTTTCTTATAACTTATCTTTAAATGAATGGAAGGTTTTGAAACAATTAGGTGCACAAAAAGAACTAATCTTTAAACCATCTGATAAGGGCAACAAGTTGGTTGTTATGCATGTAAATCAATATATGCAAATGTGTTTTGACCATCTTAATGATGAGAACGTCTATGAGAAAGTTCAGGTTTAAGAAAATACTGAAGCTAAGGAAAAATGTCAAGCTTTATTATCCAAAGGTCATAGACTTGGATATTTTACTAAGAATGACATAGATGAAAAACTTTATAATGATAATGTTTATACTGATTGTTTTTGTCTCCCAAAATTGCATAAAGATATGCAGAAATCCCCCTGGGATGCCTAAAATCTTGGCTTACAATTATTTTTTAAAAAAACATAGGGGTGTTTTTACATAATTATTTGTTACCCTGTATGTTAAAACTGCTCTTGTTTATCAAAGATACATTTGATTTTTTACAAAAAATTGAAAATGTAGTATGGTCTGAGGGGATGTAGTGGATATCCACTGATGTCAAAAGCTTGTATACATCTATACACCATAAAGATGGTGTGGAAGCATTGGCATTCTTTTTAGGACAGAGTCCAGTTACTAATTATATCACTGAATTGATCAATTCCTGTCTAATATTTTTTTTGAATTTTGTGGAGACATTTATAGACAGAAAGTGGGAACAGCCATAAGAGCTTTGTTTGCCCTCATGTATGCAAATTTGTTCATGGGGAGATATGAGACTGAGTACCTTTATAGGCACCAGTTTTTTAATCAGCATGTCATTTTGTATTACAGGTTTATTGATGACATGATATTTTTGTGTAAAGGAGATAGTGATACTTTTCCCTCATTTATTAAAGATTTGGATAATAATAGGTTTAACATAACATTTGATGGACTTCAGTCGGGACAATCAATTTTTTTGGATGTTGTTTTGACAGGTAAGGTCAATGAAAAAAATCAGTACTAGGATTCATAGAAAATTTAGTGATACTGATCATTTTTTACATAAGAATAGTTGCCATCCACCTCATTTATTGAACGCTCTTCCATATGGTGAACTTCTAAGAGTATATAGAGTATATAATAATGTTGTTGAGCTGTTTCAGGAAATGGTTGTAACTTTTAATATGTTTTTGAGATGGGGCTACTTTTTATTAGATATTAGAAAAGCCCTAAATAAATTATATGATACAGTATCTAATATTGGTACTGATAATAAGAAATGTCCTAAATTATTTTCTAGGAATAAATGTTTATTTAATAGTAATAAAGAAAATAATATATCTAAGAAAAAAGATTTTTTATAGTTACTACATTTAACCCCCCAGATTTACTAAACTTCTGTGCAGGACTAGTTTAGTCCTGCACGGAAGTGCCCATTTAGGAGTAGGATGCCAGTGCGCCATGCATAGGAATGAAGGCATGCTGGCTGAGCTCCTAGGCTTACACGGAGCATGTACGAGTGCAGGGGGTGTGTCTGAGACAGAGCCTTCAGAATAAACACGCCCCTGCAATGTTGAACAGCAGAAGCTGTTAAGAAATGAGTGAGATTGCTCACAGGTGTCCCCATATCCCCACCAACAGACCGCCACACATACAGCAGCAACAGGACATACAAAGTAAAAGATGAAACCCATCTATAGCATTTAAAACACCGATCAAAGCTAACCGTAGGTGTGCGCGTGTGCCCATCGCTTAGCTATGGTTAATGTAGCTAAAACAGCAAACGGAGGATAAAAAGTAGGATATGTGCAAAGGAAGCAGTACAGCAATATTGTAGTGGGCAGAGCATTCGCCTCACAGGCAGTCAATCCTGGTTCAAGTCCCACTGCAGTACATTCCATTTCCATGTCAAATACTTTTATGATCAATATATTTTGTTGTATAACTTAATAAATAACATATATGTGTGAACTGGAGTAGGAAGCAGTGTAATGAATGATAACCTCATACACTTGTCAAATCCAGCCCCCCCCCCCCAAGAACCAGTAGACTATTACTGTCGAAAATAGATCAGTAGTGAGGATAAATAAGCACAACTAAGCAGGTGCAAGTCTGTTTGCACAACGGGAAGCAGTGCTTACACAGAGTAAGCAATAGAGAGGCTAACCATGTGTAAGCGAATGTCACCGGAAGTTAGCAGTGCTTACCGTTGCACAAACCCATTGACAACAGCGTAAAAGTGCTTTAACCACTCCGTATCCAATGGGCCTCGTTCTGGCCAGCAACAAATTAAACAGTCCCTTCAAGGTCCGAACCCAGGAGCCTGCACAACCATAGGTAATGTGATTTACCACTAAGCCAATGCAGATGTACATAACCCCGATGTTTCCACAAACATAGCATCCAGCAATGCCATTCAACATTTCAGGACATGTAGCTAAATATGTAGCTGCATGTGTGTGTGTGTGTGTGTGTGTGTGTGTATATATCTAACTAAATAGATATATACCTCTTCCTCTCTGTATTACATATGTATACATATATAGACAAACATATATATAAATATCCACATATAGATATATACATGTGCAGACATCCATACATCTATATGTTGTTGGATAAATATACAGCAATATATACATATATATATATATATATATATATATATATATATATATAAGTGTGTGTGTGTGTGTGTGTGTGTGTGTGTGTGTATACACAGATATATATCTATGATATGAGACAGCACATAAGAATGACATATATGACCACAGGCACCGCCAATGGGGGTGAGGGGTCTTGATCAACATATGTGTTACACGTACCAATACCCCCCCCCAGCCAAACAGGTGAAACATACAAACACACAAAGTAAATAAACCACTGCTTCCCAAACCACAGGCAGGATACTACCAGTGGAAGAAACATTGTGGACCTGCTAAGTCTAATCTACAAACAAAGGCAGGAATGTCCCTTGCAGGACAACCCAAAAATTCTAGGATTTTTGGATTTCTGCCATTACACAGATGCCTCAAGGCAGGGCACGTATGTACCTGGACTACAAGGTCGGGAAAGCCTGATGTTTCATGGGTCGAGACAACGTACATGATGGGTCCCGAGAAGTGGAGACTGGGCAGTGTGTAGTGTGGTGTAGTTAGACCCGACTTGCACCCAGAGAAAGAATGATTGCTGTGGAGGAGGAGCGGGGGGGTTGACGATGGGTATGAAATTATGGGTCGAGGCGTGCAGGTGTTGGCTGGAGCTGTTCTAACTGGACCGCCTCGTGGATGTTAGCAATAGTGTGAATTGGGCAGAGCTGTCACCTAACGAGCAGCCATTCCTGGTACGAGTCCCACTGCAGCACAGTCTTTTGTAGATGGCAAGGCACGTCATAACCAGTTTTGTTGGTGCAAAACCCACTAAATAACATCAAATAACACATGGTTGCAGCTCCCTACTGTGATATGTAATATAACAAGACAAGTAGAACCCAATCCAGGGCAAACAGCACAGACCACTGCTAACACGAATCCATGGAGAGCCAGTACGTTGCAGAAACAATTCTTTAATGAAGACTAAGCGCTTTCGCCAAAAAAACTGTGGCATCATCAGAGTCAAGTCTCCGTGAATTCGTGTTAGCAGTGGTCTGTGCTGTGCTGTGTGGTGATATGTAATATGTTCTAATTGGCATCACAACTTATTATTATTGTCCTCACCCCAACCCAGGGGTGTGAGTGTCTAAATCTATCTCCAAATTCAGTGTATATGCACAGCTGTTGCTGTAGAAGAAATGGTCAGCTGTGGACCTTCCCTTCAGCTGTCCTGCACATCCCTTGCTATTTCCCCTACTGTCTTTCCCTCATTGTGCTGCTTTAACACCACTTACCTATAACCCCTTTTTCTTTTCTTTTGAAAGTTTAAGGTTACTATTAGGTGACACCCTCTTCCCCAACTATATTGGCAGAAGCTGGAACTCACTACCCACATCTATTACCTCAGCTGTCTCAAAGGACACATTTAAGAAACACTTGTAGGAACACCTCAAGCACACTTGGATCTGCACATGCTCACCACCTGGCTAAATCCTCCCTCCCCTTACACTCTATACCCCTACATCAGCTACTGAAACTAACACCTCTTTGTCCTGCCTTGCATACATATCCCAGCATCCTTTAAACCTCCCATATTGTACCCCTACCAATCATTCCCTCAACCTCATAGACAGTTACAATGTTTCCCCCTCTACCTAACTACCTACCTACTCCTTCACTATTCACTTCTACTCTACCACACAAGTACAGAATAACTAAATCTAACCTGCATACATGAGTGTATCCTACCCACAACTGTTAAAATGGACTCTAATGTCACCTTAAACCGACCTTTGTCAGCCATCATACCGGACATGTAAACTTTAATTAAGCATGAATAATACATACATGTTAACTTAAACTAAGCATGAGTAACTAAGCATGAGTAATATGTTACTTTGCTATGTTAAGTATGCCACTCTCTATGAATGTGAACACCTCTGTATTACTTGTAATGATTAGTTGAGTTTTACTGTGGAGCCCGTCTCCCCGGGATTCCACTGACAATGGACAAGCATCCAGTCGGAGTTTCCCGGTCAACAAATGTAAATTAAATAAATAAGGTAGCGTGGGAGTAAGCACAAGTGGGTTTATATCTGTTTGCGTGGCGGTAAGCAGTGCCTACAGTGGTTAAGGAATGTAGAAGCTAACTCAGTGTAAGAAGCCTTAACCGGAGGTTAGCATTGCTTACCCTCGTGCAAACCAGTGCAAACCCGTTACTATTGTGCCTTAGTCGCTCTGTAGCCAACAGCTGTCATCATGCCCAGCCACAAATTAATCTGCACTCCCAAGCTGCAACCCCCGGACCCTGCACACTATAGTCAAAGTGAGTTACCACTAAGCCATGGCAGATGCACATACAGTTGCTGTTATCACAAACATATCATCCAGCACAGTCATTCAACAGTATAGGAAATGTATGTAATTATGTAGATTACTATGAGCAACCATTTGTACATTGCTCAAATACAGTATTTTGAGCAGTCTATGTATATCATAAAAGCAGTGCCTGTCCAATCATACTGGGAGAACAGTAGTCTTGCATAATACTTAAGAGAATAATACAAAACGGTGCACGTTGAGGGGGTGTGTGGGTGTGCTTCATGCACAGAATGTCAAACCTGGGACGTCGGTTCTGTGGAACCAGGAGATGAGGCTGGCCAGGTGTGTGAGCCACTTGCTGCTTCTCAAACACCTGCATGATGCTATCAGTGGGAGAAACAGTGTAGACCAGCTAAGTCTAATCTTGACACAACAACAGGTCCATCCCCGATGGGACAAACCAAAGATTGTGAGTCACATCGATGTTTGCACCAGTATCAGAGGATGATCAAGGCAAGGCTTATACTTACGTGGACTAAACGGATGGAGAGCCTGCAGACACTTGGGTCGAGACAGCATACTGGATGAGTACTGAGACATGCAGAGAGGGCAATGTGTGGAGGTGTGGTATGGCTGGGCTAGCAAATGGAGAATGGATGGTTGTACATGGATCTCGGGGGGGGGGCGGGGGAAGGAACCATATGACAGACTGGTTAAGGCATGGTAGGACATTATGGTAGAAATATGCAAATGAAGCAGAACAACAATAGTGTAGTGGGCAGAGCATCTGCCGAATGAGCAGGCATTCCTGGTTCCAGTCCCACTGTAGCACAGTCTATTTTACATGGCAAAGCACGTTATAACCATATATATATAGGTTCATAGGTTCATAGGTTCATACTAGGCTATCTGCCCGAGGGCATTTACAAGCCTAGCCCATAGTTTTGTGGCTTACGCCACCCCTTTAGTATGGGGAACTATACCCATTATTTTGCTGTGCCTCTGTTGAGCAGTGACACTGAGGTAATCCCTGGGGTATATCTGCGATCTCCCATCCATTGGTCAAGATTCCTCTTGAACAAGGCCAGCGAGGTGCTCTGCCTCACATATACTGGGATTTTATTCCACAGCATAGGGAGTCTTTGGGTGATGAATCTATCCCTCCAGCACGTCCTATTAATAGCCGTGTCGAGGTTTAAGTCTCCGCCCTTGTGGCTCTGACGGATCTAGATTTTTGAGGTGAAGCATATTCATCAAATCTGGGTTTGACATGGCCTTGTATGTTAGGCAAAGGTCACCTCTGAGCAAGCGACTGAATAGAGCTGGAGTTCTTTCAGTCGGGCAGCATAGGACAGATGTTTGAGACCCTTTATCCTTTTGGTGAGGAACTTTTGTGGCCTCTCCAGCTGCTGCAAGTGTCGGGTCAGATACATTCTGAATGGGGCATTGTACTCAATCATTGGTCTGATGAGTGATGAGTATAGGGAGACTATGACCTCCCTTGATCTAGATGAGAATCCCTTCATGATAAGGTGGGCAATGTAGAAGGTCTTCCTAACTACTTTAGCTACATGGGTGTCGAATGACAGACTACTATCAACCTGGGTCCCCAGGTCCCTGATAACTTCTTCTGTGCTCAGTGGATTTCCACCTATTTGGTAGCTAGGGGTAACCTTGTTTTTCCCGAAGGGTATGACTATGCATTTTTTGGCATTTAACTTTAGGCCATGGCTCTGGCACCAGTTATCCATTTCTGTGAGACCCTTCTGAAGGATATCTGTGTCAGATGTGTTTTCTACTATGGCGCCATAACCCTCCTGTGTTTGCTTGTACTTCGGAAAAGTAGATGCCAAACAAGAGTGGGCCCAGGACTGAGCCCTGTGGTACACCACTTGTGACAGGCTTTGAGTCTGACATGGCGCCAGCAACTCTGACCCTGTGGGTTCTGTCACTCAGCCAGTTTGCAACCCATCTTGTGATGTATGGGTTAACATTTAAGCTGATGAGTTTTTCAATGATACCCGAGTGGGGTATTGTATCGAAGGCCTTCACCAGATCGAGGTAGGCTGTATGGACTGCCTTTCCCTCATCAATGGCTTTGGTGACTGTTTCGAAAAAGTCAACCAAGTTTAGAAGGCATGATCTGCCTTTGACAAAGCCAAACTGGGATGGATCCAAAGTCTGCAAATTCCTATGTCTTTATTTATGAGGTCCATTATGATCCTCTCCATGGCTTTGCAGATAAGGCTTGTCAAGCTAATGGGCCGGTAATTTCCAGGGTCGGTGGAGGCACCGCCTTTGTGAAGTGGGACCACAGTTGCAGTGCGCCACTCCTGGGTACGTATCCAGAGGTAAGACTATGATTAAACAGCCGTCCTAGCTGTGGGTTTAATTCCCCGTTGAGTTGGTGGAGGACACAGCCGGGGACACCATCAGGTCCCATGGATGCTGTGTTTTTGCTTTGGAGAGAGCAGTTCTCACTTGGGCGTTGGAGATGTTTGGGGCTGCAATCGCTGGTATAGATATCTCTCCTTTGGGGAAGGGGAGAAGTTTGCACTGAACCTGTCAGCCAGTATGTTGGCAATGTCTGTAGGATCAGTAATCTTCACATCATTTTGAACTAGTTCAGAGCATATCTGGGAGTTTCCTCCCAGGTTTCTAACATAGCTAAAGAAGGCCTTATGATTGTCTTTTGAGTCTTTAGCTATTTTTCTCTCAAAATTTGCTTTGGATGATTTTATGAGAGCTCTTAGTTTTTTACTTATAGTGATCAAGGGTGTCTTACCTTTTAAGGATTTTGCTCTATCTTGTAGTAGCTTCCTCCTTTTGTTGTAGAGTTTGTTTATGGCTGGGGTCCACCAGACTGGACGCTTGCCTTTGGTACAAAGAGTCTTTGTTTTGCTTGGGATTGCCTTATCCATGCAGTCCTATATATGAAATGGAGTACCACAAGAAATGCACATGTGAAGTATCAGTGTCACACTGAATAAGGCACTAGTGAGCAGGTTTAAGCAAAAATAAGCAATAGTAAGCATATGTAAGCACTAGTAAGTGGGCCTGAGGCAGTAAGCAATGCCTACACTGGTTAAGCAACTCTGAAGCTAACACCCTGTAAGCAGATGTAACAGCAGGTTAGCAGTGCTGACCTCCGCGCAAACGGGCTAACAACTGACTAAACGTGACTTAACCAGTCTGTATTCAATGGCTCATGTTCTGCCCAGCAACAAAATAAATGGCCTTTGCTAGGCTCAAACACAGAACCCCACACACCATAGGCAAAGTGATGTACCACTAAGCCATGTCACATATACATAACCCTGATGTATTCAAAACATATCAATAAGCCCAGTCATTCAACAGTACAGAGAATGTATTCCGACATGTAAATGTATTTGTGTGAGTAAATATAGTAATATCTAAACAGATACAACATATCAATAGATGTTCATAGGTTCATAGGTTGATACTATGCTATCTTCCCTAGGGCATTTATAAGCCTAGCCAGAGTGTGTTTGGCTTTCGTCACCCTTTTAGATTAGTTGACTGTGCCTCTGTATAGTAGGTCACAGAAGATAGCCCTTTTGAGGTTAGTTTACTGTGCCTCTGTCTAGTAGGGACACAGAAGAGATCCCAGGGGTAAACCTATGATCTCCCATCCACTCGTCAAGATTTCTCTTGAAGAGGGTCATTAAGGGACTCTGCCTAACATGGATTGGGATTTTGTTCCAGAGTGAGGGAAGCCTCTGGGATATGAATCTGTCCCTCCAGCATGTCCTATTTATTTCTGTGCTGAGGTTTAAGTCCCTGGAGTGTGTTGCGCTAAGGGATTTGGATTTCCTGAGGTGCAGCATGTCCATTAATTCTGGGTTGAACATGGCTTTATACGTCAGGCACAGATCGCCTCTGAGTAGGCGGTAAGCAACTGAGTAGAGCTGGAGTTTCTTTAGCCTAACTGTGTAGGGCATCTGTTTGAGTCCCTTGATCCTCTTGGTGAGGTACTTTTGGGGTCTTTCCAGTTGCTGCAGGTGTCGGGTAAGGTACATCCCAAATGGGGCATTGTATTCAATTATGGGCCTGATGAGTAGAGGGGCACAATGACCTCTCTTGATCTAGATGTGAACCCTTTCATGATAAGGTGGGCTATATAGAAGGTCTTTCTAACCACTTTGGCAACGTGATTGTCAAAGGAGAGATTGCTATCGACTTGGGTCACCAAATCCCTAAATACTTCTTCCGTACTTAATGGATTACCACCTATGTGGTAATTTGTGGGCACTTTGTTTTTCCCAAAGGGGATGACTATGCACTTTTTGGCATTTAGCTTTAGGCCATGGCTCTGGCACCAGTTATCCATCTCTGAGAGACCCTTTTGGAGGATGCTTGTGTCAGTCGGCGAGTCGATTATGGCACCCAGTTTGCAGTCATCTGCAAATTTGGTCAGCCATAGTTCTCCCATGTTAGCCTGTACCTCAGAGAAATATATACCGAACAAGAGAGGTCCCAGGACTGAGCCTTGTGGGATGCCACTTGTAACTGGTTTAGAGTCTGACATGGCACCTGCAATTCTGACCATGTGGGTTCTATCCCAGAGCGAGTTTGCAACCCATCTTGTGACATAGGGGTTGATATTTAAGCTGGTGAGCTTATTTATGATGCCCTAGTGGGGTATTGTGTCGAAGGCTTTTGCGAGGTCCAGGTAGGCTGTGTGGACTACCTTCCCTTCATCTATGGCCTTGGTGACTGTTTCAAAGAAGTCAACCAGGTTCAAGAGACAAGATCTGCCTTTAACAAAGCCGAATTGGGTAGGATCCAGTGTTTGGGGGTTCCCAATGTCTTTGTTTATGAGTTTCATGATGATACGCTCCATAGCTTTGCAGACCAGGCTAGTCAGGCTTATAGGGCGAGAGTTTCCGGGGTCCGTTGTGGCACCACCTTTGTGGAGTGGGACCACTGTTGCTGTACGCCATTCCTTGGGTACATATCCTGTAGTAAGGCTGAGATTGAACAGTGACTTTATGTGAGGGTTCAGTTCTTCTTGGAGTTCATGTAAGACGCAGCCCGGGACACCGTCCGGTCCCATTGATGCTGTGTTTTTTGCTTTGGAGAGGGCAGCTCTCATCTGTGCATCTGTGATGTCAGGGAGGCTACACTCTGTTGGGATAGACATTTGCTCTTTTGGGGGGGGGGAGTTTGCACTGAACCTGTCTGCCAGGATGTTGGCAATGTCTGTGGGTTCAGTGTATTTTTTGTCATTTTGAACTAATACAGAGCATATCTGGGAGTTGCCACCCAGGTTCCTGACATAACTAAAGAAGGTCTTGTGATTATCTTTAGCATCTTGTGCAATTTTTCTTTCGAAGCTGGCCTTAGATGATTTTATGAGGGGTCATAGTTTCTTGCTAGTACTGATCAGAGATGCCTTCCCTTTTTGGGATTTTGCTCTATCATGTAGTAGCTTCCTCCTCCTGTTGTATAGCTTATATGGCTGGGGTCCACCAGACAGGTCTCCTGCCTTTGGAGGGATGAGTCTTGGTTTTATTTGGGATAGCACAATCCATGCATTCCTGTAGGTGTCCATAGAAAGCGTTTGTAAAGGATTCTGCGGTTTGAGCCGTATTTTCCACTGGCCCGGGGGCTTTGAAGGATTCCACCTCGGTTTTGAGAAGTTCTTCACTGTGGTTTCCTTGGCTGGGGGTGAGGATGGGATATGGATATCCAGTGAGATTAATTTATGGTCAGATCTTACCAATGAGGGGTATACCTCTGGTATGGAACATAGAATCCCCATGTTGGTGATGATCAGGTCCAATATGTTTTCCCCTCTTGTGGGACTGGTGACCAGTTGTTCCATAGCATTTGAGTTTATAAATTCTAGGAACCATTGGGTGAGGGTGTTGGGGCTTGAGTAGTGCTCCCAGTCTATGTTTGGGTAGTTGAAGTCACCCAATATAGGTTCATAGGTTCATAGATTAGTACTAAGCTAACTGCCCTTGCGAGCCATTTTAAGCTTAGCCAATTATCCCTTATGAGACTCAAACCCTGCACCTTGTGTTTGTAAGGCAAACACCTTAACCATTAGGCCACCCTCCCAACCCCATATAATGGTGTTTGGAGAGACCTTCATATTCTCCAGTGTTCTCGGGAAAGCCGAGTGGGGTTCCTGAGTTTGGGAGGGTGGTCTGTAGCAGGCTACAAACTGAAAGGCAGTTTTTCCCACTGCTAGTTGCACATGGATGATCTCCAATGCTTTGGGCAGTGCCACTAACCTGGAGGTATGGGTATCTTTGATGAATATGGATATTCCCCCTCCTTTTGTGGTTCAGTCTGAGTTTTGGGGCTGAAAAGCATGGTATGAGGTAGAACCTGGTAGTGCTGGGGTGCTCTCAGGAGCCTAGAACCAGGTTTCTGTTACTGCACAGATATCGATATTCTCCATACTGAGGAGAGCCTCGAGTGCGTGCATCTTGAGGTTTAGACTTCTGGCGTTGAGCAGCATTACCCTTAGTTTCTTTTTCTTTGTCTTGTCTATGGAGGTGGGTTTGTCTTTTGAGCCATGCCTAAAAAAGGCACTATGGGGGTGGCAAGAACCTTAGCCAGTATTCAAAAGCCCAGGGGCAACAGGTGCAAGCCATCCCTAGCGAAGCAACGTGGCTTGTTGAGCATGTCATCCCAGGCTGACAAACGCTGGATCCCCTTTGAATGACACCAATACTTTAGCCAATTGGTAAAATTGATCATTTTGTCTTTATACTGTGGCATCATTCCTGGTGAGGGTAAGATGCTACTCAAGGTCAGGGTAATACCGGCCTGGGCTACATAATCAGAGAGCTCCTCTATATCTCTTTTCATGTATTCCAGGGAGGTACGTCTCAGGTCATTCACACCAGCATGGACAATGACGGAATCATATTTGTACTTGCTTTGGAGTGACCTGAGTGCTTCTGTTATGTGGCGGATCCTGGCACCCGACAGGCAGCTTACAGTGACCCTCTCCTTGTTCAGCCTGGTAAGTGGGACGTCAGTGTGTCTGACAATAGAGTCACCTATTACAAGTGTATTAGGTGTGTTGTTTAGCCTTAAGGGCTGTGACTGTGTGGCACACTGACTTTGTGAACTATGTGATACGTGGGTATTGTTGTGGGGTAGCAGTTGCTTGGATGTCTGCTTTGGAGGTCTCTGCTGCTTGGGCAGATTTTTATTTAGAGCCTCCGAGTATGTTTTTGTGTGTTTATGTGTTTGGTTTTTAGTTGCGATAGGTCTATGTGAGACTGGATTTGTGGTGTGTCTAGTTACCTTCTCCTCCTGACTGACTGCTCCAGTATTGGGTTGAGAAAGCTCAGCCTCCAGTTTGGCTATATAGTTGCATCTCTCCCATATATTTGAGCTTGTTGGGAGGAGGAGAGGGTGGTCTGTGTACATAAGGCAGTTGTAACATTGCCTCAAGATTCCCAGATTCACCAGCTGGACTGGAGAGTAAACCCAAAACTGACTTTTGGACATGCCAGAATAGTATAAGTAACTACTTTTTGACTGATCAAAAAGGACCAATAGGGAGCCAAGTATTTAAAGGGAGTATAAGAGGGTGTAATGCTTTAGTTTATTAGTGCTTATGTATAAGATTACTTATACGAGCAACTGCAGGGCTTTAGAATGAAAATAGAGTGCTTACTTTGAGATTTAGAACAGTTCTAAGGGAAAAAGTGAAGAGCAGACTTTGTGGAGCCGGGAATAGTTTAAACCCGGCGCTGCCCGATGCTGGGCTATGTGCAAAATCGTGCAAAACCGCACACATGCTGGTTCTAAAGCAGGGGAAACTGAAAGAGATAGGAATTGACCCACAGCGGCCAATAAGCTACTAGTTTCAGGGCTGAGACCACTCCTCCAGAGACAGATAGGCTGCTCAAAGCTCCCCACTCTCACTGGTGAACAGAGAAGCTTCCTCCTAGCCAAGTAAGGATATAGGCAACACAGGAAACTATACCACAGTCCAGAATTCAGCAAAACCTGAAATCTGGACTAATCTAGTTCAGCAAAGGTGGTAAAAGAGAATTTTTTTCTTTTTTTAGGAAACAGCAGAAAAACACACAGAAAACACTATAAATTTTATAAACAGGCTAGCGCACTTTACTGTGTAGCCTACAACAGTTATACAATACATAAACAACTTAAATTGATATAAAACAAGTGCAAAAACTGTAAAAAGCAGAAGGCAAATGCAATTTAAAATTTTAAAGCACGGATCAGTTAGAAATTCACTTTTTAGGCGAGAAAAGGCAGTAGGAGCAAAAAAAAAAACAAAGAAAAAATACTTAAATATGGAAAAGTCTCTCTTGGGTCTCTCTGTTGCCTGTATCACTCTGCAGGATACCCTGAGGAGCTGTGCGGAGTTGTATACTAGTGCAAACTGCGCAAATGTGAGTTTTAAAGCAAGGAAACTGAAAGAGATAGGAATTGACCCAAAACAGCCAATAAGCTACTAGTTTCAGGGCTGGGACCACTCCTCCAGAGACAGATAGGCTGCTCAAAGCTCCCCACTCTCACAGGTGAACAGAGAAGCTTCCTCCTATCCAAGTAAAGATATAGGCAACACAGAAAACTGTACCACAGTCCGGAATTCAGCAAAACCTGAAATCTGGACTAATCTAGTTCAGCAAAGGCGGGAAAAGAGATTTTTTTTTTTCAGGAAACAGCAGAAAAACACACAGAAAACACTGTAAATGCTATAAACAGGCTAGCGCACTTTAGTGTGTAGTCTAAAACAGTTATACAGTACAAAAACTACTTAAATTGATATAAAACAAGTGCAAAAACTGTAAAAAGCAGAAGGCAAATGCAATTTAAACTTTTTAAAGCACAGATCAGTTAGAAATTCGCTTTTTTGTGGGAAAAGGCAGTCCGAGCAAAAAAACAGAGAAAAAATACTTAAATCTGGAAAAGTAAAAGAAAAGAAAATGTAGATATCTACATTTATTTATTATTTTATTTATTTTATTTTACATTTGTTAACTGGGCTAGTCTAACTGGATATATTTCCATTTTCAGTAGAGGCCCGGTGAGAAAAGCTCCAGTAGTAGCAAATAGAAATTAAAATTAATGTTGTTACATAGTAAATGAAAGGATTACGATAAAAAAATACAACAAGTAATAATAAAATAGAATAGGTATTTACACTAGAAAAAGTGGCAAAGTACAGGATAAATTATTATACAGTATGATTCATGAGGAATTTCAGTACATCAAACAGGATAGACTACACACAGTATGCTGATTTGAGTTCACCAGTTACAGTCCTGCTTCCAAGGAGTAAGCAGTAAAGTTCTAGTAAATTTAGCAGGAAGAGGAAATATCAGTAGTGAAAGCAGAAGATTAGTCAGGGTTGCTGCAGGGGGACAACCAGTGTGTTTTGAGGTGTCTTTTGAGGTTTTGTTTAAAGAGAGGCAAGGAAGAATGTAAAGTTAGTTCGTTGGGCAGTAGGTTCCAGTTTTTTTCCCCACTGTGTTAGAAAACAGGGAATCTCCAGCCAAGTTGTTAGACTTGCTTATGCTACCAAGAAGTTTGCTAGAAGAGTGTAGGGAATTTAGATTTTTTTAGGAGATTATGAGATTGGAAAGTATAGGAGTGCTGTTAGGTTGGTAAAATATCTTGTGGGCAATGGTGAGTTGGGAGAATATCAGATGATTTTGAAGTTCAAGCCAGCCTAGCTGCATTAGATTCAGACAGTGGTGAGTTCTAAAGGGATTGCCAGTGGCAAATATATATACCCATAGCAATATATACATATACACATATATATATATATATATATATATATATATATATATATATATATATATATATATATATATATATATATACGGCCACACATCTGTAGATAGCAATGGTAGAGTGACAAATACAAATATGCCCACATGCACTGTTGATGGGGTTGGGGCACCCCAAAATAATATACATCAAGTACAAATAAACATACCACCTCCCACAGCCAAACACATCAGCCCTGCACTACACTAAAGTGTTACAGGTTACATAAGCGGGACCTGACGTGACATGTGCATAACATGTAAACAGTACTACAACCCACCTGCATGATGTCAGGCCAGTATTAGTAACATAACATGCAGTACAGTGTGGCTCCTATAGGAAATGTAAAATATGGCAGCTATCAACATCCCCAGATTACATATACACAGACACATATATGCAGATACAGATATATATAGCTACATCTAGATATATATAGATATACATGTGACTACACAGACACACGCAGAGATATGTACAGTAGGATACATATGTAGAAAGTGCACACACTATGGAACAGCCACTATGCCTACAGTTAACACCTTAACAACTGGACACTGTATGGGCCACCCATACAAATGACAATCATTGCCTGCAACATATGCCCAGAGAGAGGTCATAGGATAAAACACCACAGACAGGTTTGCAGACATGGATAACCTTTATTTGTGTACTATTACAGTTGTATATGCCATGTACTATAGCTGTTCGAACACTGACATCCATATAAACAGAGTAATGCACCTGTGAAACGGTTATACTAATACAGTAGACTGGAAAGGTTCACAGCTGTTGCTGTCCAGGCCAGGCCCTAAAAACTGTACAATAGTAAAGACAGACTGGGCCACAGGATAATAAACTATCAACAGTAAGTATTTATTTTATTTTATTTTACATTTGTTAACCGGGCTAGTCCAACTGGATACATGTCCATTTTCAGTGGAGGCCCGGGGAGAAAAGCTCCACTACAATCTACTAAAACAAGTTAAAAATGTCACACAATGCAGGAATACAAAATTATACAATACTATGGAAACATACATTAAACATGCTGCAAGTTATATATGCAATAGAGTTCAGTATGAGGCTTAGCAGGGGACAAAAATTCAAATTCAAATAAACAGCTAGGATAGTCTATTGTAGCATTGAAAGAAGTTGACAAAAATATAGATATATTTCTATTTAAAGAAAGAGTCACAGGGACACCTATGAATAGGAAACTCAGATGAGCTGGAATTGAGAAAAAGAAGTAAGGGGATGAAAGAAGCTGATGGCAGGAAGGGAAAAAAAAAACGGTTAGTCAGGGTTGTTACAAAAGCATAGCCAGTGATTGGAAAGGAAAAGTTTTAGTTTAGCTTTAAATAATGGGAGTAAAGTTGTGTTAGTGAGGTCTTGAGGTAGTTGGTTCCATATTTTGCCAACTGAGTTGGAGAATGTGGAGTCACCTGCTGAGTTATTTGATAGGGAAGTTTGAATCAGTATCTTGTTAGAAGAGCGTAGGTTCTTCAGATTTTTGTATGGTTGAATGAGAGAGGAGAGCATAGGAGTGTTGTCAGGGTGATAAAGGGCTTTATGGGCAATAGTAAGTTGGTAAGATTGTATTAGGTAGGGTAGTTCTAGCCAGCCTAGTTTTTTAAGATTAAGACAATGATGAGTCCTATAAGGAGAATCTGTAGTGAATCTAGCAATGTTGTTGTATGATGAAGCCAGTTTGTTGAGGTTATACTTAGAAAGGTTAGTGTAAATGGGAGAAGCATATAGTAGGGTAGACATTAGATGGGATCTAGCTATGGTAGTTTTAGCTTTGGGAGTTAGGAAAGATTTGATTCTATAGAGAGAACCAAGTTTTCTGTTGGTAGCTTTTATTGTAGAGTTGATATGAGTGTCAAATTTTAGTTGATTGTCAATAGTAATACCCAAGAGTTTAGTGGTTTGGTCTGGAGAGATGAGGGTACCATCATTGGATGTAAGTGTAAAGTTAATAGAAGGGGACATGTGAGTGGGTGCAAAGAGCAGGAGTTTGGTTTTCTTAGGGTTGAGGAGGAGACAATGATTAGAGAACCATTGCTCTATAGTAGTGAAGGTATTTTGTGTGAGAGTGTGCAGCTCAGTCTGTGTTGAGGCTGAGCAGATTATGGTCGTGTCATCTGCATATTGAATGCAAGTTGATTGAGTAGTGGCTAGGTGAAAGTCATTTATAAAAATGGAGAATAGTAGGGGACCTAAGATAGAGCCCTGAGGGACCCCTATCGAAGTTGGGAGGAGATCAGAGAGATGGTTATTCCAGAGTACTGCCTGTTTACGGTTATCCAGATAGGATACGAACCAGCTTAGGGCATGACTGTCTAGAGAGAGGGATTTTAAATGATGGAGAAGAAGTTCATGATTGACCATATCAAAGGCTTTAGACAGGTCTACGAAGAATGCAGAAGAAGAAGTGTTATTGTTGCGGTTCGTGTTAATAGAGTCAATAAAGGTTAGTAAGGCTGTGGTAGTACTATGGAATGGTCGAAGCCCATGTTGACAATTAGCTAGGAGGTTGTGGCTTAGTAGGTGATTAAGTAACTGTTTGTGGATGCATTTCTCCATTATTTTTGCAAGAGGAGATAGTAGTGCTATAGGGCGGAAGTTGGAATACTCAGTAGAGTCACCTCCTTTGAATAGAGGGATAATATGAGAGATTTTCCAGAGTGATGGAATAGTACTTTTTTTTACGGTCCTGTTGATCAGTATAGAGATGGGGTAGGCTACAGCTTTAGCTCCTACTTGGAGGTATTCTGCTGGTAAATTGTCAGCAAAGGGGGTTGTGGGCTTTAGTTTTTGAAGCAAGGACAATATGTAAGAGGTCAGTATAGGTTTTAGATGAAATGGAGGGGGGGGGGAGTTTAGGGTTTGTATTTTGGAGGTATCAGGGCTTTGTTGTTTAGCTAGTTTTAATATGGCTTAAGTAAAGAAGGTATTAAAAGCATTAGCTGTTTGTAGTGGGTTTTCAGGGTTAGAGCCTAGTGGATTTGGTGTGGCAACCTTGCCCGGGGATAACAGCATGTTAATAGCGGACCAAAATTTATGTGGTTGGTTAAGGGATGAATGTTGAAGCTGTGTATAAAAGTTCTTTTTATCTTGTAGAATGGCTTTTTTGTCACATTTCTTTGTTGTCTAAAAGTAATGCAGGTGTATAGTCCAGCAGCCTCTATCTACACTCTGTACAAAAGCACTAGGTGGTAAAGACGTCAGTTGACCAAATGGGATGTTACTGTTACATAACAAGGCATAACTGACACCATCACAAGCACACTGACAAACAGAACAGTCTGTATGGCAGGAGGCAGTAGGCCTGCATTAACCCAATGTATGTCGTCATCTTTTTCTTTTGGCTACTCCTGTTAGGGGTTGCCACAGTGGATAATCTGTTTTCATTTCTTCCTGTCCTCTGCATCTTGCTCTGTCACACCAACCACCTGCATGTCCTCTCTCACCACATCCATAAACCTCATCTTAGGCCTTCCTCTTTTTCTGCTACCTGGCAGCTTCATCCTTAGCATCTTTTTCCCCAATATACTCTGCATCCCTCCTCAGCATATGTCTAAACCAACATAATTTTGCCTCTCTGGATTTATCTCCAAAAACCTTCCAACCTGGGCTGACCCTCTAATATACTTATTCCTAATCCTGTCCACCCTCGTCACACCCAGTGCAAATCTTAACATCTTTAACTCTGCCACATCCAGCTGTGACTCCTGCCTTTTTGTCAGTGCCACTTTCTCCAACCCATATAACATAGCTGGTCTCATTACCCTCTTGTAGACCTTCCCTTTCACTCTTACTGGTACTCGTCTGTCACAAATCACTCCTGACACTCTTCTCCACCCACTCCATCCTGCTTGTACTCTCTCTTCTTCACCTCTCTTCCACACTCACCATTACTCTGAACTGTGTATCCCAAGTATTTAAACTCATCCACCTTCACCACCTCTACTCCTTGCATCCTCACCATTCCTCTATCCTCCCTGTCATTCACACACATACATTCTGTCTTAGTCCTGCTGACCTTTATTCCTCTTCTCTCTAGAGCATATCTCCACCTCTCCAGGGTCTCATCCATCTGTTCCCGACTCTCACTACAGATCACAATGTCATCTGCAAACATCATAGTCCACTGGGACTCCTGTCTGATCTCATCCATCGATCTGTCCATCACCATTGCAAATAAGAAAGGGCTCAGAGCTGATCCTTGATGTAATCCCACATCCACCTTAAACGCATCCGTCACTCCCACCGCAGACCTCACCGCTGTCACACAACCCTTGTACATATCCTGTACCACTCTTACATACTTTTTGACACTCCCGACTTCCTCATACAATACCACAACTCCTCTCTAGGCAACCTGTCATATGCTTTCTCTAAGTCCACAAAGATACAATGCAACTCCTTCTGACATTCTCTGTACTTCTCCATCAACACTCTCAGACATAGCAGGCCTTAGGCATAGGCCAACTAGGTGGCCACCTAGGGCACCGCTTTAGTAGGGGCACTTTTCCAGTGTTTATTTGATGTAGGTAGACCAGGATGGGGGCACTGGGTCATGTGGTGGGGGGTGCCGTGGTACCCTTTTGCCTAGAGCACCAGCTGACCTAAGGCCGTTCCTGCTCTCAGAGCAAACATCACATCTGTAGTGCTCTTTCCTGGCATGAAACCATACTGCTGATCACTAATCATCACCTCCCTTCTTAACCTAGCTTCCACTACTTTTTCCCATAACTTCATGCTGTGCCTGATCAATTTAATCCCTCTGTAGTTACTACAGCTCTGTACATCACCCTTATTCTTAAAAATCAGTACCAAAACACTTTTTCTACATTCCTCAGGCATCCTCTCACTTTCCAAGATTTCATTAAACAATCTAGTTAAAAACTCCACTGTCATTTCACCTAACATCTCCATGCTTCCACAGGTAAGTCATCTGGACCAACAGCCTTTCCATTCTTCATCCTCTTCATAGCTGTCCTTACTTCCTGATTGCTAATCCATTGCACTTCCTGATTCACTATCACCACATCATCCAATCTTCTCTCTCTCTCATTCTCTTCGCCCGTCAAAGTACTGTTTCCATCTGCTCAACACACACTCCTCGTTTGTGAGTACATTTCCCTCATTATCCTTTATCACCCTTACCTGCTGCACATCTTTACTAGCTCGGTCCCTCTGTCTAGCCAGTCAGTACAGGTCCTTTTCTCCCTCCTTAGTGTCTAGCTTTTCATACAACTCTTCATACGCCTTATCCTTAGCCACCTCTCTCTTTGCCATGCACATCATCTCCTTATACTCCTGTCTACTTTTTTCATCTCTCTGACAATCCCACTTCTTCGCCAACTTCTTTCTCTGTATACTCTCCATTACTTCCACATTACACCACCAGGTCTCCTTGTCCTCCTTCCTCTTTCCAGATGTCACACCAAGCACCTTTCTAGCCATCTCCCTTACTAGCTCTGCTGTAGTTACCCAGCTATTCGGTAACTCTTCACTGCCATCCAGTGCCTGTTTTAACTCTTCCCTGAACTCCACCTCACAATTACCCTTTTTCAATTTCCACCATTTGATCCTTGGTGCTGCCCTCACGCTCCTCCTCCTCTTCTTGATCACCAATGTCATTCTACAAACCACCATCCTATGCTGCCTAACTACACTTTCCCCTGCCACCACTTTACAGTCTTCAATCTCCTTCAGACTTGCCTTCTACATAAGATATAATCCCCCTGTGTACATCTTCCTCCACTCTTGTATGTCACCCTATGCTCCTCTCTCTTGTTAAAATACGTATTCACCACAGCCATGTCCATCCTTTTCACAAAATCCACTACCATCTGACCTTCTGCATTCCTTTGTTTAACACCATACCTACCCATCACTTCCTCATCCCCTCTGTTCCCTTCACCAACATGCCTATTGAAATCTACTCCAATCACCCTCACCCTTGGGTACAGTCATCACCACTTCATCCAACTCACTCCAAATGTTTTGTTTCTCATCCATCGCACACCCAACTTGTGGAGCATATGCACTAACAACATTCATAATTACACCATAAATTTCCAGCTTCATAAACATCACTCTATCAGACACTCTTTTCACCTCCAAAACAGTCTTTTAGCATACTGTTCCTTCAGGATAACCCCATATGCCACTTCTCCTCCCATCCACACCATGATAAAACAATTTGAACCCACCTCCAATACACCTAGCCTTGCTTCCCTTCCATCTGGTCTCTTGCACACACAATATACCAACCTTCCTTCTGTCCATCATATCAGCTAGCTCTCTCCCTATACCAGTCATACTGCCAACATTCAAAATTCCTTCACTACCACAGTCTTAGCCTTTACCTGCCTTCGGGCATGCCTTCCCCCCTCTTCTCCTCCTTCAGCCAACAGTAGCCCAATTTCCGCCAGTACCCTGTTGGCCAACAGTACTGGTGGCGGTCATTGTTAACCCAGGCCTCGACTGATCTGGTATGTATATCTGTATTGTTGTCTGCATGTATGATTTGGCAAACTTTTCCACCAGATACCCTTCCCGACGCAACCCTCCCCATTTATCCGGGCTTGGGGCCAGCACAAAGAAATGCACTGGCTTGTGCATCCCCAGTGGCTGGGTTCATTAACCCAATGTATGTAAGTAGTGTAAATATAGGTTCAGTGTATGGTACTGTACATCCAGATACCTTAAGGCAGCGCACCCCTGATATCCTCACATTTTGTAACAGCCTAGGGTATTTATGGTGCATCCCCCCCAGACTCATTAATACAGGCCCATATACCCCTGTTATATACACTTGCCTCTGGATTGCATAAGGGCACACATGTATTGTGTAGGTGAAGCCCACACATATATGGCCTCAGCCCCACCGTATGTGTGGGGGATACAACAGCAGTGGACTGATGGCAGCAATGGCAGTGTGATATACTCACAGCCCACCACAGAACAACCCCTGATAGCATGTCATATATGCAAAGCTTGGCATGTAGGTGGAGGACAGAGACTGGAACACATGCCCACATGTGGACAACTGTTGCCATGCACTAAGCAAGCTGCTGGTGTTACAGGATAGTCTGCAACATACCCTTAGTCAGGGAATTGAAGTTAGAAACATAAATGGATGTAGCCATGTACTGATAGCACTCAACACACACAATGCCAGTGAAATATCTGACACAGCACATGTGTGGTGGACAGACAAAACATGACAGGCACACCTCTGGCCACCAAGAGGATAGGCCTACAGTTGAGAGCTATGCAGACAGACTGCATTCCAAGGTAAACTAGTATGTACACACACACCCTGTAACACCAGTACTATACAAAGCATAACACAACTCCACTCACACTCTGTCTGCAGTTCTGGAACCTCCTACAAAAATGTAGCTGGCCTGAGTGTGCTGGTTCTCTTGTAAGAGGTATTGCTACCTGCTGTCTGTAACACTGATGCCCACACACAGGAAGGATGTCCATCACACAGGAAATGTAAAGGGACCATGCCCACATAATGTGGGGATTTATAGTAGGTGATTGCCATGACAGTGATAATTGGAAGTACTACACAGCAAGCTGCATGCAGTTAGCAAATGGAGGACACCAACTGGTGCAGAAGCCATCACCTAATAGTGTGCACCACCTATTAAAGCCAGGCTGCAAACTATTCAAAGCAGCTCAATCCATTTACTGGAGGGGAAGAGGAAACACAAAACAAACAAAAAGACACAGCTCTTAAGCTGACTTCACAGCAGTTTAGCCAACTGTCATTCACGAAGACATCATTCCCATAACAGGTATGTGAGGTATATATACATGTAATAGAATGTAGTACCTGGTCCATCATAATGGGATAGATGATGTGGAATGATTTATATGTGCCATCAGGTGTTGTGATGATGTTCAACTGAACAACTGCTATGGACAATAGTGTCTGTTCCTGCGTGTAGTGAGCCATAGCCATTAACTGTGCATGTCAGAACTGACAGACAAGATGCAAGCCATCATAGTGTGTGTTGTGTAATGGGAAGTATGTATATTACATGGCCAACAGCTGGTGGTGGAAGTAATGCTGTTATGATCGACATGTGGGAGCCACGGCCCACCACTGGTTGGATACTCAGAAGAATCTGTAGTGTAGCATGCCTGAATGCCATAGGTGTGTAATAGGGTTACCTGCAATCGGCCCCTACATATACCCCCTTAATGTCGGCCATGTCTATATGTGACACTTCTCTGTGCTGTAGTAAGGCAGAAAAGTGCAGCTGTGCAGGAAGGTGTTGTGAGACTGCGGAGCTGATGTCTGAATGTACCCCAATGTACCACAATGGGAAAAAGACTCCCTCCAACTCCCACTCACAGCAGCAGTCCATGTCCTGCAGGTTCCAGATCTGGTGGTTGAGCAGGGGGAGCATGCTGGCCATGTGAATGTGTACTGGCTTCCTCAGATTGATGTAGCACATCCCTCATGTGCCTGTGGTATGGAACAGACTCAGATCTGAGTTCAGGGGACAGAGACATGTTGGTGTGTGGCTGAGGGGGGTGGGCCAACATCCCCTGGGTGGTTCCACCTGATTGTATAGCTGTAACAGTACATGAGGAGGCCCCAGGTTGGCACACAGATGTGATGTGGCCAGGTATCCTGGTTAGATGGGTGTGGAGAGGTGGATCAGCTGGCCAATGGAACATATACATCTTAATGTGTCATTGCCATAGTACATATGTAGGTAGTAATAGTCTACACAATCCCGGTACATGTCTAACAGCATGCATAGAACCCCCCCTATAACACAGACTGTCAGATATGCAGCAATCTCAGAGCAGCCATACCACTGACATATATGTAAACATAGTGGCCCTGACAATGGCATGCAAGTGAATAGTCTGTAACAGACCCACAATGTTAGTGTCCACACAGGGGACATGGCTACAATCACATAGCAGAAGGTGTGATACACTACACAATCTGTCCAAATGGTAGTTAAGCTGTAGCCATACCTAATGAGTTGGGTGTATAGTCTGTTGAAGCTGATATGGAGGGTGACAGAGATGTGTATTATGAACCATGGTAACCTTGCCATACGAGTCACTCAGGCCTGTTCCCATCCTTATGTTTTTTAGGCATGATGGCACACAGCCGCCTACCAACTTATTCTGCAGAGGAGAATGAAGTGATAATCAACCATCTGGTACTGAACTACCAGATCCTGTTTGGCAGGACAGCAGTGGAACAGCAGGAGCAGACTGCCCTGTGGAACAATCTCGTCCACAGGGTCAATGATGTCAGCCTGCATAACCACAGTTATGAGCAGGTCCAGAATCATTGCACCAACCTGCTTTTCAATGCCCGTTGGCATGCTGCCACAGTCCGGGGGATCACCTTGCCATGGGGAGGCCATGCAATTCATCCCCCCTGACACGTGTGGAGGAGCTCCTGGCCAGCCTCGTGGCACCTGCCGTCCTGAACAACATCTACCACTGGACCCCTTTATGGAGGTGGGTATCATCCACAGAACAGCTGAGGAGCATGCAGGTAAGGACACATGGCACATCAGTAGACCACTGTTATATAAATGCCCACAATGGTACATGTAGATAATGCATATCTGATATGTTATACAAATAATGTGTTGCTGCATTGTAGTGATAATCAGATGTCCAGATGTGGTAGTATTGTGTGTATTTAAAGTAGATTTATGGTAGTACTGCACCCAGCCTGTAGTAGTGTCACAGGTGTGGGCACAGACATTGCATCACTCACCCACTTATGTAGGTCCCTCTGGGGTAACAGCAAGGCAGCAGCCTGAAGCTGGTGAGTATGTATTATGTAGATGCATGCCAACACATCGGACTTGTAATGGTGATGTAATATTCCATGCACACATCTAACACACCTACTCTGAATGCATGCTGTACATGTGCATGTATTGTTGCTGTGAAATGCATGTTCTCACAGGGGCGGACATGATGGGGTATTGAAAGGGTATGTCACACACCTGCAATGACAACTAACATCCAGTCATTGTGGAATGTGTCCACAGGGGGTAATTTATTGTTGGTAGATATGACCTACAGTAGTGACATTCTAGACAACACCCATATACAGTGCAACACCAGTGTACATACTTGTAGGGCAATACCAACTGCTGCTGAGATACACTATGGCATACAGCATTACACTAGTCCACATTATCAGCTGGGTCTAAGCTGCAACATGTGGTGTGCAGTGTATGGGACACTGCAAGCTGACACATATGTGTAGGGCTTACCTGTCATGCATCTGCATAAATGCTGAGGGGGGGGGTCTCATCATGAAACACCAGTGCACTGCAGCAGGGATCCTAAGGATGCTAGGAATGGCTCTATCTGAATATAGTCAGGTCCAGAACCTGTGGCAGCTGTAACCCTACCCACACTGCAATAGTGATGACATTGTGTGAACACCATGGGATGTGCACATGAGTGGACCTTGCAAACATGCAGAATAGGGGGACATGTGTAGGGCAGGTTGAACATACACTGGCAATTGTGGAAGCCCCACACTGGTATACCCCTGCCATGAGCAGTGACTGCTGTAGTACACAGAACAAGAGGTGTAATAAACCATCACGATAAGGGTGTGCACACACATCCCCACATGGTGTGTATGCATCATGGTCAGCAACTGTCACCTACCACAATCTGTAGACACTGCATGTGAATGTACAGGGCATATGTTACATACCGGGTGTGTGCACAGCTAAGATCTGCAGTGCCATGGTCCCATGCCAGATCATGGATGTGTGTGTTAAAGCGATGACTGTGTGTACACCCCCCATAGCCACAGTATGCTGTGATGGTTGTCAGTGTAAGGATTTCTGCAGTGGCCATACATGGTCTGTTGATGTTGACTGCAGTAAATCAGGCATCCGGGATTCACCAATGACAACACTCCACATATCATCCCAGGTATGTGTTGCTGAAACACATAGGGGCTGTGAGAGGTACAGCTGGCATAAGTGACAAGGTAATACACATTCCACAATGGGTTGGACACCTGTGAGTTGTTAGGCACAGTACATGGCAGGATGCAGAACAGGTGCACAGCAATAATGTGAACATGGGTGCAGAGGTATCCAGGGGAAGGGGCATCACCTAGTCATAGCACATGCATCATAGACATATATACTGCTGCTAGCATGGTGTGAGTATAAGTGAACCACATGCTGTTCTGTACCATATGTTCTGCATGTTTGCAGAGGGGTAATTGGAGGACTGTGTGTACGATCATTGTGCATCCTCACCTGCATGTGTATGTGTGTGTGTGTGTGTGTGTGTGTGTGTGTGTGTGTGTGTGTGTGTGTGTGTGTGTGTATCCTGGTGGTTAGTTTGCCTGCATGGTCACTCTGGCAAAATGGTGGGAGGTAGATGAATGTATGAAGCGTGTGTGCATGTGTATGGCCATGTATGCACATGTGTGATTGTAGGGTGTTCATATGGCTGTACCCCCCTTTGTGACCGTGCAGTACATGGACATGGAGTGCCACATTGCACATCAGGTATACCTGTCATGTACTCACAGGACAGCACATAGTATAATATGGCCTGCAGCTTGGATCAGGCATCCAGAGGGAAGGTAGACCCCAGGTACACACACATAATATTGCTGTCAGTGGAGAGGTCACCTACAGCCCATGTATGCAGCTCTACAGATGCATTGGGGAAGGAATAGTCAACACCAGGAAGTGTATCCACATATTACAGTTGACACTTGATGGGCCAACAAAGCAGCACATCCCACATGTACTGAGCATTAGATACACATGACACACCAGTGGGAGGTATTATGGCTACAACATAGTAGCCCACACATATAGAGGCCATGCACATCTTTCCGGCCAGAGGGTGCATACCAAATGACAGCATTGGGGCTATGTTACTCCACTACGCACAGGTCAGACAGGTAATGTAGCAACAGGCCTTGTGTCATGACCGCTTCTGTGGGCATTTAGAGGACTGTGATGTTAATGAGTGGTAGCAATGTGTGTATGTTAACAAGTGTGATGCAGGATGGGGTAACACAGACATATATGTGGGGCAGCCTGTAAAGGCATGGACAGGTAGGTAGTATGGAGATTTGTGTTTGTTTGTGTGTGTGTGTGTGTGTGTGTGTGTGTGTGTGTGTGTGTGTGTGTGTGTGTGTGTGTGTGTGTGTACTGTTAAGCAATACTGTATAGGTTTTTAAAGTGCGGTTATTGTTTTTCCCCACAGGTGGAGATGTGGGTCAGAGTCCCTCCTGCAACCAATCTGAAGTAGGTGTCCATACAGACACTGATGATGATGATAATGATAATGGTGAGGCACAGGCGGGGATATCAGTGGCTGACACAGCGCATACATTTGACATCCCTCTTTTAGCCACCCCATCCCCGCACACAGGTGCAGTGCCCATACACACCCCAGCACCAGTGACCATAGCAGAGGGACAGCTTGCATTCAGTGGCATTGCACAGGAAGGTGTGGTAACCATGCCTACTGTGTTCAGTCACAGCAGGCATAGCTGGATGTCTAGCAGGCTGCCACATACATGGATTTCCCAGGGTGCTCATGGTTGGGCCGCTGGACATCATGCCCCTGGCATAGGCAATATAGCTGCAACCAGCTGACACATGTTCCAGGCTGTAATGGTGACACAGGCACATATTGAGCATTGCACCAGACAGGGCCTTAGGCTGCAGAAGGCTGCACTTGCTAGTATAGGCAACAACCTCTGTGAAGTGGCGGCTGCCATCCGTACTTCTAATGAGCAAGCGGATAGACGGCATGATGAGCTGATGGCTCTCATCAGCTGTGGTGTGTCCGTGCTTCGAAATGAGGTGGGGATGTGGCGACGCCCACATGGACATGGCCCAGCAACTCCCAAAAGCTGGCACTCAGCGTGGGCATGCTAGGACACCAGGGGGCTCCCGTAGTACAGTAGCAGGCCTAGCAGTGCAAATAGTGTGTTGTTCACACCACACCAGGCCACATGCACGTGGTCCTGGCCAGTCCCAGGAGGGATGTGGTACTAGTGGACAAATGTCATCAGCAGGTGAGAGTAGCACTCCAACGCCAGTAACTGCACATGCCTGCAGAACCCCTGGCAGGCACAGTCCACGTGTCCGTGGTCGGAGGCAGTGAACTGAACACCCTGCCAGGTATGGTCTGCAGCTGTCCATGAACACCTGTGTAAGGCAGCCACAAGGCAGAACTGTGTGCATGCATACCCACACACTATGCAAACACACCTAGGGCACCTCATACCTACACACATAACATCACCTTAGCCAGCTTCCCAGAATACACCTCTCACCCACACAGATGGTGTCAAATGTATGGCCCACCCTTGGCCTCTGGCAGACCAACACCACACCCTGTGCAAATGATGATACCTGTGCCCCTTCCATGTCATCCATACCATCGATGCAGGGACTGTATTTTTTTCGTTTTTTGGTTTTCACGTATGTTGCACTGGCTGACATGGTTCTGATGCACAGGGTGAGTGTACACCAGTGTACCACATTTCTGCAGTGTAACATGTTGTAGGGTGTAGAGTGTGAGGCATGATTGGCAGGTGGTGTAGCTGTCCAGCAGTGATGCCTTCTAGCTGTTAGTCATACTGCTTGGTTGTGGTCTGTAAACTGATATGCAGGGGTGTTGTTGGTGTCCATGTGTCAGCACGAGGATGGTCTGCAGTCATAATACACAACGGGGTATGTCACTGTGCTGACACCATGGCAGTGACATATCTGGGGTACAGTCAGACACATTTCACAGGTTACTACACCGGGTATTGCCTGTGCCACATGGACAGGTGGCCCACTGAGATGTGTATACCCTGCAACCTGATGTAGACCCATCCATATACATGCACATAGTTACTTGCCAACACTGGGACTAGACTCCTACCTAGCGATGTCGTGATACTGATGTGTGTGGCCCGCATTGCACAAACACTGCCTTAACCACTCTGTATCCAATGGTCCTTGTTCTGGCCAGCAACAAAATGTGCAGCCCTTGCAGGTCATGAACTCAGGGCCCTTTACACTGCAGTCGCAACACATGACCACTATTCCATGACCACTATGGGGACAGCTATTGTGTTCGTAACAAACTTCCAAACCAGTTCACTAGTAAGCCAAACAATCAGAACCTTGAATCCTAGAACATAGTAAAAAATTCTCCTTTATTCAATTCAACAATCCTGGACCACAAACGATAAAAACGATAAAAATGTTGTTCTTTAGACAGTACTAAGCACTTTCACCCTTTCGTGTTAGGGCATCATCAGAGTACAAATTAAAATAACCAACAACGTCCCTTAAATACAGATTCCTTAATTACTTAATAACATAATTAGCAATCGGCACTCAATGGTAAAAGGTGTATTTCTTATTAGTTAGTAATTCTAGCATACATATAAAAAAACTAGTTACCTAGTGAAGTCAGCAGCATAATATTTTGTATTCATGAATTACTTAATCCCAAATATAAATTTCTTGCTACAATTTTATATCTAAAACTTCTTAAAACTACAATTAGTAATAATATTGAAATAACTATGTTACATTGTAATAAATATTAAATTGAATACAATAAATATAGTATACTACGATTTAAAATTTAAAAATTTTTGTCAAATTTGGAACAATCATTAGTAAATATAATGTATCCATTATGTTCTTAAATTCCTTTCATAATTGAAAATTTCACAATATATATATGTGATATAGAACCAAAACTAAAAGCTGTGAATTAAATGTTTAAATAAATTGTGATTTTAACTTAAGTATACTTGCGATGGAGATTTGGTCATTAATACCAGGCCACCTATTGGCATTTAATCTAAGTTGCCAAATACATTCTTTAGCTTCCAACAAAGTCTTACTGTCACCTCCGTTGTGCAACATAGCTTGAGGTATTCTGTCAATTACAAAAAATAAAATTTTTTTGAAATTAACACAGCCAGTACTATGAATGTATAAAGCACTAGTTTGTTTCTGAGTCCTGATGTCACTCATATGTTCAATAATTCTAGTTTTTAATTTCCTGTGTGTTTTTCCTATATAGAAGGCTTGACAACTTGTGCATGAAGCAGCATAAACAACCCTACTAGTGTTACAATCACAAACCCATCTAATCACATCTAATCGTCTTTTCATAATTAGAGATTAGCAAATATGGTCCATTATTAATAAATCTACATATACGACAACTACCACATTTATTCATTTTAGATTTCGTTATCATTTCATTATGTATGGGTTTTTCAAACAAATTCTTTAAAGTTTTCCCTTTACTAAAGGTACATTTGGGTTTATTCCCCAAAATATTCTCTAAATCAGTGTTAGTTTCTGTAATGATGTCCCATGAGTCATGTAACACTTTAATAATTTGTTGTGATTTTTCATTAAAAGGGATGACAAAAGTGTCATGCCCAACAATCCTAATGTTAGACGTATCTTTGGATGGTAAACCATAATGTATAATAGGTTTATATAGTGTTGATCTATTTCTTATTATATCTTGACTAATTTTAGATACTAACTCCTCAGGGTAAGCTCTAGAAGTAAACATGTTTTTCAATTTGACAAGTTCTTCCAAAAAAGTGTCATCACTACTAACTAATCTAAACAGCCTCACCATCTGACCTTTTACTAGGTTTCTCTTCTGATGACTCGGGTGACAGCTGTCGAAATGTAAAAACGAGTTGGAGTAAGTTTTTTTCCGATAAATATTTGATTCAAGTTTATCGTTCTGTAATGATATTGTAATATCTAAAAAGTTGATCTTTTCTGATGAAGTATAACTTGTAAATTTTAAAAAACTTGTCGTTAGCCCAATATATGTAATAAATTCTTTGAGCTCAATTTCAGATCCTTTCCAAAAAATTAAAATATCATCCAAAAATCTTAAATATAATAAAATCTTACTCCAAAATTTACAAGTAAAAACGTGTTCTTCCTCCCATGCTGCCAAAACCAAGTTAGCATAGATAGGGGCACATTTGGCCCCCATTGCAACACCATTTTTTTGTCTATAATAATGACCATTAAAATATATAAAATTATTTTCTAATACCAATTCCAGCATCTGTGACAACAATCTACACTCAGAGTTGTCATAGGTGCTGTGTTTGTTAAGACATACTTCAAACAACTCAAGACCTTCTTGATGTGGAATTACACTAAACAAATTAATAACATCAATAGTGACCATACAAAAATCAAATTTGCCATCAACAATATTTACAAAATCTCGAATAGAATCCAAACAATGCCAAGAGTCTCTGATAATATGTGGAAATTTTGTTAAAACATTTTTACACTTAAAATCAATAAAAGCAGCCAAGGCCTCTGTCTTTGATCCTATGGCAGAAACAATGGGTCTGAATGGAGGATTGTCTATATGTTTATGAATTTTTGGAATCCCAAAAATAGATGGTATTATTGGGAATTCCACAGTGATATAATGATAAATTTGTACATCAATCCTTCCATCCATCAAAAACTCGTAAAGCAGCCAATCAATTTTAGTATATGCCTTATCAACATCGTGCCTATTCACCTTTTCATAGGTCTCCTCGTCATCTAAAAGTCTAACCATCCTATTAATATAATCGTCAGTCAACATAATAACAACCCCACCTCCTTTGTCTGGTTTCATTATTCTAAATTTGTTAGTACTAGTAAGCTCCTTCAGACAAAAATCGCTGAAGATAAATTGTGTGAAGTACTTGTTTTTTCACTTAATATCCTTCTTATGTGTGTCTCACATAATTTTTCAAATACGTGTATAATGAGGTTCTGAGGCGGTATAAACGTGCTGTGACGTTTAAGTGTAAATCTAGTATCTTGTGACACAGTATTAGAATCATGGAAAAAAACTTTTAAATTTAATAACCTAGTGCATGTTTTTAAGTTAATTAATGGATACATTATATTTACTAATGATTGTTCCAAATTTGACAAAAATTTTTAAATTTTAAATCGTAGTATACTATATTTATTGTATTCAATTTAATATTTATTACAATGTAACATAGTTATTTCAATATTATTACTAATTGTAGTATTAAGAAGTTTTAGATATAAAATTGTAACAAGAAATTTATATTTGGGATTAAGTAATTCATGAATACAAAATATTATGCTGCTGACTTCACTAGGTAACTAGTTTTTTTATATGTATGCTAGAATTACTAACTAATAAGAAATACACCTTTTACCATTGAGTGCCGATTGCTAATTATGTTATTAAGTAATTAAGGAATCTATATTTAAGGGACGTTGTTGGTTATTTTAATTTGTACTCTGATGATGCCCTAACACGAAAGGGTGAAAGCGCTTAGTACTGTCTAAAGAACAACCTTTTTATCGTTTTTATCGTTTGTGGTCCAGGATTGTTGAATTGAATAAAGGAGAATTTTTTACTACGTTCTAGGATTCAAGGTTCTGATTGTTTGACAGCTATTGTGTTACCAATAAATCTGTCATTACCCAAATCGAGTGGTATTGAACACTTGTTTATGTCCTAGATTGTGTAGTCCTTGTCATTAATATGACTGTTGCATCACATATGTTGTTTCATCATACTGTACACATAGTAGATACATATGGTGGGAAACATGTGGGAGGGTATATGCAACCATGACATTTACTCATGACAGGTATATGGTTGTATACATATAGGTGTATAGATGTCTACATGTACATACATAGGTATACACATACATATGTCTGTATACACATCTGTATAGTGCTACATATATATGGCCAAGTGTACACCTCTTTGTATGCACATATCTATACATATATGTATCTATACATATGTGTATATGCAGGTATATATATATGTGTATATAGCTATGTATGCAAATCCTATGTGTACAGATGCCTAGTTATGTTGGTATATGGATATCTATGACTATATGTGCATACATATCTATACCATTATACCTACTACTGTCAATATGTCTATAGATATCCATACGTTTATGTGCATATGTATCACTATCTGTATATGTGTAGACATATATTGCTTTGTATATGTATATATCTGGGTATGTATATGTATATCTATGTACTTATACATACCCATCTATACATGTCGATATGTATAATCATAGATATATATCTGGATATACATATGTACAGATGTCCTCACCATATGTCCTGGACATGGAGTGTAGACCTACCCCAGCCCCTATAGTCCCAACGTTGTAGTTCAAGTGGATGTCAGGTATGTATAGCAGGTATATTGGTAGACTATTGCTACTGTAATTGTGATTGTCTTTACAGAAATGGTGTGTGTAGGAGGTCACATCTGCTTTCCACATGTGTGCCATTGGCTACTGACAGACATCCTAAGGACATCCTACTGAAGTACCACTGCTAGCACGTAATGCCCCCGTGGACTGAAGTACAGATATTGGACAATATATGTGGACATTCTGAAACACTCCTTACAGTCCGGAGGTATACACAGAACCCCTTAATGCTAAACATGTGTACCATGCATGGCAATATGGATGTTAACAGCCATGTAGATGGATATAACACATAGCGACTGGTATACATATGCTACCATGGGTATGTATTCACACACCCCTGTCTGGCCTGTCACATAATACCACTGGTACAGGGGTGCCATGGCCACATACCACCTATTAGATAGTGACATATATCTGTACAGCATCCCACTGCTCTGTCTGACATACATGACTGTTAAGGGAGACCCAGCACCAGTACATCCAGCAAGTATCTCCACATGACATCTCACTGGATAAGTACACTAAGCTGCTAGACATGTAACAATGCACTGTGCAGGCTACAAGCAGACTGGCTCATCACTGGACAACATCTCCTATGGGGGAATACACATGTACCTGCATATATAGCAGGCTCTGCAGGCATGCCACACCACAAAGTATGATACAGCTGTGTGAAGGTGCATAACCACATACAATGTGAACACAGCCACAGCCACATATGGTAAGCTAGCATAAAGGTACAGTATATGGACTATCTGTTCAACAACATCCTCATATAGGCCACTCACAGACTAACCCTACATATACTGGGCTGCTACATGGTGTGGTCTGTCTGTGGTAAGGAACATGTGTGTGTATGGCCGTACAGACATGTAAACCAATACGATAACATACAGTGGAGCAGCGTGTAACATCAGATAGGACAGGACCTATAACAATGACATCTACCACAGTCTGTACACAGGCTAAAGAACATGTTCAGAATACACACACTGTTGACAGTCGCCATAGTTACACAGACCTCAGTACTGTACAAACAACCATGGAATGTCTGGGTAATGTTGGCAAATATTACCCATACTGTACAGAACATGTGCAGCAGTCTGATATCTCCCTGGCTTGCTATCAGATATGATGACACTTATAATGGTGTACAGCACACATGCACCTTGTAATGCATGACATATTTACAAAGGTTGACAGAGTTGTGGCTGGAAGCACATACACAGGGCCAATAATGACATGTTGCTGTATTAACCTCATACATATACTGCTGTAACAGGGTTTGTTGCAATATGTGTCCTATGAGGGATATGAAGTCAGTAATTGTCAGGGCTTTCACCATCTACAGACTGCAATCCTCACACTACCTTCTGCAGTTCACAGATACGTGCTCTGTGGGTAACACATGACACCAAGGGCACAACACACTGCCCAGTCTGCAGACGAACCTACAGATGCAGATTCCTCATAAACACAGTACTGACATGGCAGGTATTACAACTTGCAGGACAGCCATATATACACACACACACACACACACACACACACACACACACACACACACACACACACACACACTGTGAAACCAACATTACTCCACATGCAGTATAGCAGCACTTACAGTCTGTAGTCAGGCCAGGCACATCCCCTTCCTGTGTGCTGCCCTGTTTCCACAGTGTAAGTTGTGAGAGGTAAATCGCCAATCCATCTTATCTGCATTTTGTCAAATGGCAGTTCTAGTTCATGCCCACAGTGGATGTAAAGGGCCAACACCAAAATGATTTTCCTGGATATTGGAGTGTGTTACCATGCAATTGGCTATGGGAATGTTACCACAGCTGTTCCACATGCACTCAGCTAGAGGAGGACTGCAACTGGTGCAGAGACCATCAGCTGATCATGACCATCACTTACAAAACACAAGCTGCTGCCTAGCAAAGCAGGTGTACATACCACATCCACCAGAGAGGGTGTGGACTGGACAGACCAAGACAAAGTATGTCAGGGAAGGTGTGGGTGAGTAAAATGCAAGCATGTTTGTGTCACACACCTACCAGAATGAGGCTTCAAACACCTGACTGCTATGCATAGCTATCACATGTGAATGCAGTTATTGCATGCGCCACACAGCTTACATGTTGGTGAGCTGTCCAGAAGTATATGTGCTGATGAGTGACATCTGCAACACTGTTGTGATACAGTAGGCATAGCACACGAGCATGAACAGGTGTCAGTGTCAACACAGCCACACTCTGTAAGGGACCCATACACATTACCACACTTGGCTGGGTAACAAATACACTTCCTAACCAGTTACCTTGCCACAATACAGTAATGCATAGGTATGAATTGGTCCACAGGGGTTATCCTGGGGTTCTCTGGTCAAAGGTTATGTGACGGTGTCTGACATTAGAGAGCATGCTTCAGTATGCCACTGGATGTGGTACTGATTGTGATCGGAAGCATCATAGGTTCATAGGTTCATACTAGGCTATCTGCCCTGGGGCAATTATAAGCCTAGCCTGATTCTGTATGGCTTACACCACCCCTTGATTTGAGTATACTGTGCCCTTTTTAAGGTTTAGTTTACTGTGCCTCTGTCTAATAGTAACACGGGAGTAATCCCTGGGACAAACCTACGATCCCCCATCCACTTATCGAGATTCTTCTTGAAGAGATTCAGTGAGGTGCTCTGCATCACATGAACTGGAATTCTATTCCAGAGCAAAGGGAGCCTCTGGGTTATGAACCTGTCCCTCCAGCAAGTTCTATTTATTTCTGTGCTGAGGTTCAAGTCCCTCGAGCGTGTGGCTCTAAGGGATTTAGATTTACTGAGGTGGAGCATGTCCATTAATTCTGGATTTGACATAGCTTTGTATGTCAGGCATAGATCACCTTGAAGTAGGCGGTATGCAACTGAGTAGAGCTGGAGTTTTTTTAACCGAGCAGCATATGGCATCTATTTGAGACCGTTGATCCCCTTGGTGAGATACTTTTGGGGTCTTTATAATTGCTGCAGGTGTCGGGTAAGGTACATCCCAAAAAGGGGCATTGTATTTTATGATGGGCCTGATGAGGGATGAATAAAGGGGCACGATTACCTCTCTTGATCTAGATGTGAAACCCTTCGTGATGAGGTGGGCTATGTAGAAGGTCTTTCTAACCACTTTGGCAATGTGGTTTTCAAAGGAGAGATTGCTATCAACTTGGGTCCCCAGGTCCCTAATAACTTTCTCTGTACTTAATGGTTTTCGCCTATGTGGTAATTTGTGGGCACATTGTTTTGCCAAAGGGTATGACTATACATTTTTTGGCATTTAGCTTTAAACCATGGCGCTGGCACCAGTTATCTGTCTCTGTGAGACCTTTTTTGAAGGATGTTTGTGTCAGCTGGAGAGTTGATTATGGCGCCAGTTTGCAGTTGTCTGCGAACTTGGTGAGCCATAGTCCTCCCATTTGCCTGTACCTGAAAAGTATATACCGAACAAGAGTGGTCCCAGGACAGAACCCTGTGGGACGCCACTTGTGACCGGTTTCGAGTCTGACATGGCTCCAGCAACTCTCACTCTGTTGGTTCTGTCTTTGAGCCAGTTTGCGACCCATCTTGTGACATAGGGGTTTATATTTAAGCTGGATAGCTTATCTATGATGCACAAGTGGGGTATTGTGTCAAATGCCTTTGCAAGGTCCAGATAGGCTGTGTGGACTACCTTTCCTTCATCTATGGCTTTGGTGACTGTTTCAAAGAAGTCAACGAGGTTCAAAAGGCAGCATCTGCCCTTGACAAAGCCGAACTGGGTAGGATCTAGTGTCTGTAGGTCCCCAATGTCTTTGTTTATGAGCTCCATGATGATCATCTCCATAGCCTTGCAGACTAAGCTAGTCAGGCTTATGGGGCGATAGTTTCCAGGGTCCGTAGAGGCTCCACCTTTGTGGAGTGGGACCACTGTTGCTGTATGCCATTCTGTGGGCACATATCCTGTAGTGAGGCTGAGATTGTATAGCTGTTTTATTTGAGGGATTAGTTCCTCTTGTAGTTCATGTAGGACACAACCTGGGATGCCATCTGGTCCCATGGAAGCAGTGTTTTTTGCTTTGGAGAGGGCAGCCTTCACCTGAGCATCTGAGATGTTTGGGAGGCAGCCCTCTGCTGGGATAGATACTTGCTCTTTTGGGGGAGGAAGTTTGCATTGAACCTGTCTGCCAGGATATTGGCGATGTCTGTAGGTTCAGTGTATTTTTTGTCATTTAGAATCAACTCAGAACAAGTCTGGGAGTTGCATCCCAGGTTTCTAACATAACTGAAAAAGCCTTATGATTGTCTTTGGTGTCCTGTGCAATTTTTCTCTCGAAGCTGGCCTTGGAGGATTTTATGAGGGATCGTAATTTTTGCTAGTACTGATCAGAGATGCCTTCCCTATTAGGGATTTTGCTCTATCATGTAGTAGCTTCCTCCTTCTGTTGTACAGTTTATTTATGGCAGGGGTCCACCAGACTGGATGCCTGCCTTTGGATGATTGGGTCTTGGTTTTGTTTGGGATAGCATGATCCATGCATTCCTGGAGATGTCCATAGAATGCATTTATATAGGATTCTGCAGTTTGGGCTGTAGTTTCCACTGGCCCTGGGGCCTTGAAGGATTCCACTTCAGTTTTGAGAAGTGAGAAGTTCGCTTTTGAGAAGTTTTTCACTGTGGTTTTCTGGGCTGGGGGTGGGGTCGGGATGTGGACATCCAGTGAAATTAATTTATGGTCTGATCTTACCAATGAGGGATATACTTCTGGTGTGGAGCATGGAGTCCCCATGTTGGTAATGATCAGGTCTAGTATGTTGTCCCCTCTTGTGGGAGTGGTGACAGTTGTTCCATAGCATTTGAGTTTATAATTTCCAGGAATCTTTGGGCTAAGGTGCTGGGGCTTGAGTAGTGCTCCCAGTCAATGTTTGGGTAGTTGAAGTCGCCCAATATAATGGTGTTCGGAGAGATCTTCATGTTCTCCAATGTTTTCAGGAAGGCGGAATGGGATTCCTGACTTTGAGAGGTGGTCTGTAGGATGCTATAAACTGAAAAGCAGTCTTGTCCACTGTTAGTTGCACATGGATGGTCTCCGATACTTCATGCAATGCCACTAACCTGGAGGTGTGGATATCCTTGAAAAATATGGAAACTCCCCCTCCTTTTGTGGTTCGGTCCGGGTTTTGGGGCCGAAAAGCATGATATGAGGTATAGCCTGGTAGTGCTGGGGTGCTCTCTGGAGCCTTGAACCAGGTTTCTGTCACTGCACAGATATCGATGTTCTCCATACTGAGGAGAGCTTCGAGTCCGTGCATCTTGAGGTTAAGACTTCTGGTGTTTAGCAGCATTACCCTTAGTTTCTTGTTCCTTTTGCTGTCTATGGGGGTGGGTTTGACTTTTGAGCCTTGCCTAAAAGGCACTATGGGGTGGCAAGAGCCTTTGCCAATATCCAAAAGCCCAGTGGTGACAGGTGCAAGCCATCCCTAGCGAAGCAACGTGGCTTGTCGAGCATGTCATCCCAGGCTGACAGACACTGGATCCCCTTTGAATGACACCAAAATTTTAGCCAATTGTTAAAATCGATCATTTTGTCTTTGTACTGTGGCATCATTCTAGGTGAGGGTAAGATGCTGCTCAAGGTCAGGGTCATACCAGCCTGGGCTACATGATCAGAGAGCTCCTCTATGTCTCTTTTCATGTAGTCCAGGGAGGTGCGATCTCAGGTCATTCACACCAGCATGTACAATGACTGAGACATATTTGTATTTGCTTTGGGTGACCTGAGTGCTTGCGTTATGTGTCTGATCCTAGCACCCGACAGGCAGCTCACCGTGACCTTCTCTTTATTCAGCCTGGTGAGCAGGACACCAGTGTGTCTGACAATAGAGTCACCTATAACAAGAGTATCAGGTGTGTTATTCAGCCTTAAGGGCTGTGGCTGCTTGGCACACTGACTTTGTGGGTTATGTGTTGTGTGTGTTTTGTTTTCAGGTAGCGTTTGCTTGGATGTCTGCTTTGGAGGTCTCTGTTGCTTAGGTAGATTTTTATTTAGAGCCTCCGAGTATGTTTTTGTGTATTTATGTGTTTGGTTTGCTGATGTGGTGGGACTATGTGATACTGGAATTGTGTTGTGTGAGGTTACCTTCTCCTCCTGACTGGTTACACCAGTTTTGAGATGAGAGCTCAGCCTCCAGTTTGGCTAAATAGTTGCATCTCTCATATATTTGAACCTGTTTGGAGGAGGAGAAGGTTGTCCGTGTACATGAGACAGTTGTAACATTGCCTCAAAATTCCCAGATTCACCAGCTGGACTGGAGAGGAAACCATTGACTGACCTTTGGACATGCTAGAGTAACAGGGAAATTGAATTTAAGATGGACCAATAGAGGACAGGGTAATCGTAGAGTATAAGAGTAAGTAGTGCTTATGGTTTAATAGTGCTAACTTGTAGGATTACTTAATTGGACCAGTGAAGGGCCTTAGAATGAGAATATGGTGTTTAAATTGAGAGATAGAGCAGTTCTAAGGGAAAAAGTGAAGAGCAGACTTTGTGGAGCCAGGAATAGTTTAAACCCAATTAGGTGGCTGCCTGTTGCGCTATGCTCAAAATGCAAAACCATGCAAAGAGGGTTTTAAGAGAGGAAGATGAAGGAGTTTGGAATTGACCCAAAATGGCCAATAAAACTACAGTTTCAAGTCAGTAACCACTCCCACAGGGGCAGGCAGGCTGCTCAATGTTTTTCACTGCCACTGATCAACAGAGAGACTTTCCTTTAGCCCAAGCAAACAATGGCCTCACAGAAACTTACAAACAGTTCAAGAACAGCAAGCCTGTAACTGGACTTTTTTAAATCTCAGAAAAGTGGGAAAATACACCACACACACACACACACACACACACACACACACACACACACACACACACACACACACACACACACACACACACACACACACACACACACACAGGCACAAGTTGCTAGTACTGGCATTCATGTGTGCATTGCTTCATGGGTGTGTAGTGGCTGAGGGTCCCAGATGGCTGTACAAGACTAGGTGAGGGGTATACCTTGGCACCAGGCCACATGAGAATGGTCTGCATTATGGCTAAGGGGTGTAGTGTCCGGAATGGACCACACAGGTGGGTATAGTTTACACCATCCAGTCTCTTGGGTTACTATTGTGCATGGCCAGTGCTGTGGACTGCTTGGCATGTATGTGTTCTATATACCATGAAATGATGGTGTTTGGGATGTGCACATGTCCTACATTCATGTACAGTGGCATGTGGAAGTGTACCTGTTTTGTCTGGCCCATATTGTGTACACAGAATGTAATCATCAGATGTGACAGTGCCACCCTCATGTGGCGGGGCTAGGTAATGAACAGCGGGTTGACCCTGCACCTACACTGGTAGCATGCTACAGGTATTCCCTGGTGTCAGTGGCATCTGTCCATACAGGGCATGTGTGTAAGGCATGGTATATATGTTGCGGATCACATTTGATGGAACCACAGTTGTTGCAGGCATCCAGTGGGAAACATATTGAAGGCGCACTGTCTGCAATTAGGTGCCTAACATACTGCTGGACAGGGTGCCAAGGCCTCTGTAGGCCACTGCATTCACACCATTGTTACTATCAGTCGCTAATATGCAGTGTACTACACATATCTTGACTGTTGCCTCGCCATGTGTGTGTATGAGACATGGGTTGAGATTGTGCTCTGGGTAATACTGGGGTTGCTAACTGTGATTGCCTTGCCTTGTTGTCACATGTATGGGTATGGATATGCACCCCAGCCTCTCGGCTATTTCACAGCTGCTTTCCCTGTGCAGTGGACATTGTGATATATACTAGGGCCACCATATAGGAAAATTGCAAAACCCACTACACATTGGACCCAGGTGTCACACGAATCCTAAAAACAAAGGGTTGTATAGGGGCCTTTGTTTTTTTTTTTTTTTGAGGGATTAGTTCCTCTTGTAGTTCATGTAGGACACAACCTGGGATGCCATCTGGTCCCATGGAAGCAGTGTTTTTGCTTTGGAGAGGGCAGCCTTCACCTGAGCATCTGAGATGTTTGGGAGGCAGCCCTCTGCTGGGATAGATACTTGCTCTTTGGGGGAGGGGGTTTGCATTGAACCTGTCTGCCAGGATATTGGCGATGTCTGTGGGTTCAGTGTATTTTTGTCATTTAGAATCAACTCAGAACAAGTCTGGGAGTTGCATCCCAGGTTTCTAACATAACTGAAAAAGCCTTATGATTGTCTTTGGTGTCCTGTGCAATTTTTCTCTCGAAGCTGGCCTTGGAGGATTTTATGAGGGATCGTAATTTTTTCTAGTACTGATCAGAGATGCCTTCCCTATTAGGGATTTTGCTCTATCATGTAGTAGCTTCCTCCTTCTGTTGTACAGTTTATTTATGGCAGGGGTCCACCAGACTGGATGCCTGCCTTTGGATGATTGGGTCTTGGTTTTGTTTGGGATAGCATGATCCATGCATTCCTGGAGATGTCCATAGAATGCATTTATATAGGATTCTGCAGTTTGGGCTGTAGTTTCCACTGGCCCTGGGGCTTTGAAGGATTCCACTTCAGTTTTGAGAAGTGAGAAGTTCGCTTTGAGAAGTTTTTCACTGTGGTTTTCTGGGCTGGGGTGGGGTCGGGATGTGGACATCCAGTGAAATTAATTTATGGTCTGATCTTACCAATGAGGGATATACTTCTGGTGTGGAGCATAGAGTCCCCATGTTGGTAATGATCAGGTCTAGTATGTTGTCCCCTCTTGTGGGAGTGGTGACAGTTGTTCCATAGCATTTGAGTTTATAATTTCCAGGAATCTTTGGGCTAAGGTGCTGGGGCTTGAGTAGTGCTCCCAGTCAATGTTTGGGTAGTTGAAGTCGCCCAATATAATGGTGTTCGAGAGATCTTCATGTTCTCCAATGTTTTCAGGAAGGCCGAATGGGATTCCTGACTTTGAAGGGTGGTCTGTAGGATGCTATAAACTGAAAAGCAGTCTTGCCCACTGTTAGTTGCACATGGATGGTCTCCGATACTTCATGCAATGCCACTAACCTGGAGGTGTGGATATCCTTGATAAATATGGAAACTCCCCTCCTTTTGTGGTTCGGTCCGGGTTTTGGGGCGAAAAGCATGATATGAGGTATAGCCTGGTAGTGCTGGGGTGCTCTCTGGAGCCTTGAACCAGGTTTCTGTCACTGCACAGATATCGATGTTCTCCATACTGAGGAGAGCTTGAGTGCGTGCATCTTGAGGTTAAGACTTCTGGTGTTTAGCAGCATTACCCTTAGTTTCTTGTTCCTTTTGCTGTCTATGGGGTGGGTTTGACTTTTGAGCCTTGCCTAAAAAGCCACTATGGGGTGGCAAGAGCCTTTGCCAATATCCAAAGCCCAGTGGTGACAGGTGCAAGCCATCCCTAGCGAAACAACGTGGCTTGTCGAGCATGTCATCCCAGGCTGACAGACACTGGATCCCCTTTGAATGACACCAAAATTTTAGCCAATTGTTAAAATCGATCATTTTGTCTTTGTACTGTGGCATCATTCTAGGTGAGGGTAAGATGCTGCTCAAGGTCAGGGTCATACCAGCCTGGGCTACATGATCAGAGAGCTCCTCTATGTCTCTTTTCATGTAGTCCAGGGAGGTACGTCTCAGGTCATTCACACCAGCATGTACAATGACTGAGACATATTTGTATTTGCTTTGGAGTGACCTGAGTGCTTGCGTTATGTGTCTGATCCTAGCACCCGACAGGCAGCTCACCGTGACCTTCTCTTTATTCAGCCTGGTGAGCAGGACACCAGTGTGTCTGACAATAGAGTCACCTATAACAAGAGTATCAGGTGTGTTATTCAGCCTTAAGGGCTGTGGCTGCTTGGCACACTGACTTTGTGGGTTATGTGTTGTGTGTGTTTTGTTTTCAGGTAGCGTTTGCTTGGATGTCTGCTTTGGAGGTCTCTGTTGCTTAGGTAGATTTTTATTTAGAGCCTCCAGTATGTTTTTGTGTATTTATGTGTTTGGTTTGCTGATGTGGTGGGACTATGTGATGCTGGAATTGTGTTGTGTGAGGTTACCTTCTCCTCCTGACTGGTTACACCAGTTTTGAGATGAGAGAGCTCAGCCTCCAGTTTGGCTAAATAGTTGCATCTCTCACATATATTTGAACCTGTTTGGAGGAGGAGAAGGTTGTCCGTGTACATGAGACAGTTGTAACATTGCCTCAAAATTCCCAGATTCACCAGCTGAACTGGAGAGGAAACCATTGACTGACCTTTGGACATGCTAGAGTAACAGGGAAACTGAATTTAAGATGGACCAATAGAGGACAGGGTAATCGTAGAGTATAAGAGTAAGTAGTGCTTATGGTTTAATAGTACTAACTTGTAGGATTACTTAATTGGACCAGTGAAGGGCCTTAGAATGAGAATATGGTGTTTAAATTGAGAGATAGAGCAGTTCTAAGGGAAAAGTGAAGAGCAGACTTTGTGGAGCCAGGAATAGTTTAAACCCAATTAGGTGGCGCTGCCTGTTGTTGTGCTATGCTCAAAAACGCGCAAAACCATGCAAAAGAGGGTTTTAAGAGAGGAAGATGAAGGAGTTTTGGAATTGACCCAAAATGGCCAATAAAACTACAGTTTCAAGTCAGTAACCACTCCCACAGGGGCAGGCAGGCTGCTCAATGTTTTTCACTGCCACTGATCAACAGAGAGACTTTCCTTTAGCCCAAGCAAACAATGGCCTCACAGAAACTTACAAACAGTTCAAGAACAGCAAGCCTGTAACTGAACTTTTTTAAATCTCAGAAAAGTGGGAAAATACACCACACACACACACACAGGCACAGGTTGCTAGTACTGGCATTCATGTGTGCATTGCTTCATGGGTGTGTAGTGGCTGAGGGTCCCAGATGGCTGTACAAGGCTAGGTGAGGGGTATACCTTGGCACCAGGCCACATGAGAATGGTCTGCATTATGGCTAAGGGGTGTAGTGTCCGGAATGGACCACACAGGTGGGTATAGTTTACACCATCCAGTCTCTTGGGTTACTATTGTGCATGGCCAGTGCTGTGGACTGCTTGGCATGTATGTGTTCTATATACCATGACATGGATGGTGTTTGGGATGTGCACACATCCTACATTCATGTACAGTGGCATGTGGAAGTGTACCTGTTTTGTCTGGCCCATATTGTGTACACAGAATGTAATCATCAGATGTGACAGTACCACCCTCATGTGGAGGGGCCAGGTAATGAACAGCGGGTTGACCCTGCACCTACACTGGTAGCATGCTACAGGTATTCCCTGGTGTCAGTGGCATCTGTCCATACAGGGCATGTGTGTAAGGCATGGTATCTCTGTTGCGGAGCACATTTGATGGAACCACAGTTGTTGCAGGCATCCAGTGGGAAACATATTGAAGGCGCACTGTCTGCAATTAGGTGCCTAACATACTGCTGGACAGGGTGCCAAGGCCTCTGTAGGCCACTGCATTCACACCAATGTTACTATCAGTCGATAATATGCAGTGTACTACACACATCTTGACTGTTGCCTCGCCATGTGTGTGTATGAGACATGGGTTGAGATTGTGCTCTGGGTAATACTGGGGTTGCTAACTGTGATTGCCTTGCCTTGTTGTCACATGTATGGGTATGGATATGCACCCCAGCCTCTCGGCTATTTCACAGCTGCTTTCCCTGTACAGTGGACATTGTGATATATACTAGGGCCACCATATAGGAAAATTGCAAAACCCACTACACATTGGACCCAGGTGTCACACACGCACACCCTCCTACACAGGTTACAAGGTATACACACACACACACACACACACACACACACACACACACACACACACACACACACACACACACACACACACACACTCGCACAGTTGCCATGTCTTGGAATAGAACTCCTACCTAACTAATTTAGTACACTATAGCAGTTTGCAGTTTCAGGATGCGCTACGGAGATTACTGGGTTACAGCTTCCCAGAGGTGTATTACTAGGTGGATGACATCAGCTGCCTTGCAAAGGTTGAGCATTTGGATTGTGGGGAGCGTGGCTGGCCTAAAAAGCATTTCTTTCTCCACAGACTGACAGATATACACACAAAGACATACACACACACAGTTGCCATGTCTGGAAATAGAACTCCTACCTAACTAGTTTATCACACTACAGCAGTACGCAGTTACAGGCCATGCTATGGTGATTACTGGGCTAAAATCTTCAGAGAGGTGCATTCCGAGGTGCATTTCTAGGTGACTGACATCAGCAGCCTTGCTGAAGTGTATGAAAATTGTTGGGGGTGTGACTACCCTAACAGGCATTGCTCTCTACACAGTCAGACAGACATACACACAAACACACACAGTTGGCAAGTCTGGGATTCAAACCCCTACCTAACTAGATTATAACATTACAGCAGTACGCAGTTACGGGACATGCCATAGTGATTACCAGACCATAATTCCCCCAAAGGTGTATTTCACATTGGATGACCTCAGCAGGCTTGTCATAGCAGGGCTATGGGGAGGGCAGTGTGTGTGCATGGGGCATTACCCATTCATTTAGGGGTTGACACACCACTTGCAGGCACACACAGGGTCAGATTTCACAGGTAAGTGTATGCATTGGCTAAATGACTACTTCCTTGTGCAGTCATGTTGCACAGCTGGCACGTGCACCACATAGTCTGTACTACTGACAGATACTGGTGGCTAGTATCTGCATTGAGTGACATCTGCACCTCATGTGTTTGGGGCCCTTTGGCTGTGTGATGGGTGGGACAGGCCTGGATGGCTCCTTGTCACAGTCACCCTCTTCCACACATCTATGTCCATCTAGCTTTGGCTTATTATAGTGTGTTGTCCTTACATATATGTCTGTATCCCTATCCACTGTGTGTGCAAGGCATGAGTGGTGCATACTGATGAGTGTCTGCACTAACATCTGCGACTGCCAGATATGTCTGATCCACTGGTATTTGCAGACATGGCCTTCATGTGTTTAAGTGTGTGAGCATGCGCAGTGTGACATTTCAGTATGTTGTTGACTTACATTGCCTTAATTTCCCTATGTGTATGAGCATGCCCAGTATGGCCATCTGTATTGCATGATCAAGTCCAGGTAGTTTGTACTGCAGTGCTGACATTTGTGTTGTACACCGACAAGTTGCATGATGTCTCAGCAGGGTATCCATTGATCAGTTGGCATTAATTGTTACTACATTTCTGCATGGGGGGGCACAACTGACTATTTATACATTTCTACACAGGATTGGGGGGCACTCCTGACTGTTGCTATATGTCTATGTAGGATGGGGGGCACCTGACACTTGTACACATTTGCTAGGACTGTAGTGGTATGTCGGGTACTCCATTTCAGTCTGTGGTCTTACCTATCATGCTGGCTAGTGGCATACGAGTGTACTACAGAACTTAGCTTATAATTACCTACATATTCGTGTCTGACTTCCTAGCCTTCACAACTGACATCCCACTGCCTGGCCTGCTGTAGTCAGTCTGTGTAGGCCTGGAGGGGTTGCCCATAGGCCTCATTCAGAGGCCATAGCACAGCCTTTGTTTGTGTTTGTCTACACCTGTCCTACTGGCTGTGACTGTTGTTGGGTATGTGACCCCCCGACTGGCATGTGTGAGTCATTTACCTTGTGAGTGTCCCAGTTTTGAGGGTGGTGCTGCAGGGCTGCCTATGTTGGATGCACATAGTACACTCCCTACACATGGTTAGGCACAGGTAGTGTAATGTTTGGCATCCCTTTTACTGTATGTGAGAGTCAGAGACAGGTGCTATTCCCTGGGTTCCTCCTGTGTCAGTGTTGTTATTCCCTGGGTTCCTCCTGTGTCAGTGTATGTGCTATGCATTGCCTCTTTGCCAAAGCCAGGGCATACTGGGCATGCCTTCTTCTGCCTACTGGGGCAGGCTTAGATTGTTCCTCCTCAGAGTTACTCTGTGCCCGTGCAGGCCTTGGCAATGGTGGTGGGCTGTGTGGCCCTGCCCTGTGCTGTTCCTGCTGCAGCTGATACCACAGGATCATATTGTGTAGCGTGGCACATACAAGGACAATTTGGGTACATGTAGCTGGTGAGTACTACAAGGCTCCACCGGATGTGTCCAGGCACCGGAACCATGACTTGAGCATCACAAACACATGCTCTATTATGATTCTTGTTTGTGCAAATACCTCATTATGGAGTTCTTGTTCGGGTGTGTGCGCATTTCTGATGGGTGTCATCAGCCACGGCTAACCTGTCTATCCAGCATCCCCCACTAGGTGACTGTGTGGGATGCCCCCATTGGCAAATCTGTGGTACAGCTGCGTCAAATGCCAGATATGGGAATCATGACAGCTTCCAGGGCATTCAGCACACACGTTATTATGCTCTGTGCGTCGCACACAACCTGGAAGTTGATGGAGGGGAAGTCCTTGCGGTTGATGTAGACCCTACCCCGCTCACCGGGTGGTGCTTTAATGCATATGTGCATGCAGTCTATAGCACCCACTATCTCAGGGTATTCTGCTATTTGGCGGAACAGTTGCATATTGCTGGCCAACGCCTCACAGATGTTGGGGAAGTAAACGTGCTCACCAACATGTGCTGACATGGCATCCAGGAACTGGTGGAGTACCCTGGATGTTGATGCCTGTGAGATCCCCATCATATCCCCAGCTGGCCTTTGGAAGGTATCTGTAGCTAGTATTCTTAGGCCTACACATACCTTTGTATCCACTGGGATGGGTTCCCCTCTGTTTGTTCTATGTGTGGGGCATGGCCGGCACAGCTCAACAATTTGCTGTAGGAGGTCCCTGTCCATACTATAGCGCTCCACTATCTCCAGCTCATGTAGGCCTTGGTAGGTTACTCTGGGTCTGTACACTCCTCTCTCTCTTCTCACTGTGGGTTGCTTGGCAGCATTCACATCCTCACCACCCTCAGCCTCTTCCACAAGTAGTTGCATGGTAGCTATTGCAGCCACTAAGATTTTGCAGTTGTGAGTGTTAAAAGTTCCCAGCTTGTTTACACCGGTGGTGTTGAGCATGGGAAAAACCGGAGGGGTAGGTGTTTGCATAGTTTATAGAAGTGTTCTGTGCTGGGCTGGTCTGTTGCCTGTGTAACTGGCTGGTTCTGATACATTTTACCTGCCAACTTAAGCTAGTTCTCCTTGATTACCTTCCTACTGCTGTTTTCCCTTCTCATTGCCTTCCTGTTTGAGCTCATGTGTGCCCGCACAAACAGAGTGCTCAAGTGTGCACACTGCTGCTATTTCCTGGTTTTACTTCTTTTTTCTTCCTGTAAAACTCTGTGCACGGCGCACACCCACTTAGGTTTTGTAAAGGGTGCTAGGCAGGTTTAGACACACCCCCTAGCTCAGCTGTCGTAAGGTAGGAGCAAACCCGAGCCACTGGGCTCCTGTCTGCTTACAGTATGCCTGACACACAACCCCATGATGTCACCTACCTCCTAGACTTGCACCAAGCTATTCCTACTCTTACACTGTTGGGACCTGACTCACATGCTGGGGAAAACTGGGATTCACTATCCTTCCCCTCATTTGCATAGGATTGCCTGCTAATGCATAGTCACATGTCTCACACTGAGCCTCCCCCCTTAGCAACCACTACTCACTGGCCAGGTTGTCTTCGGCCTGCCATTGACTTGCATGGCAGAATACTTAGAATGCTTATTTTAGGCTTATTTTATTATTTTACCCCTGATCCCATGTGCACGCCACTGCCCTACGCTTAAACAGCCGAGATCAGCTAAAAAAAAATAAAAGTTGTTTATTTTATTTTTTTTTGTTTTGTTTGCAATGCCAATGGCCTTATACTTGGCCATTGGCCTGCTTACTACTTGATATGCAGCCTTTATTCGGAGCTGTCATAGCTGCATTTTGGATTTTTCAGAAATGTACTCAGTTACTAACTGAGTACATTTCTGCAGATGGCACTAGTCTTGCATGGACTGTTGCAAGCTTCCTGAATTGCAATCACCTCATTTGCATGGATTTGACCTGCAAATGGGGTGATTTGCATACCAGGGCTTAGTCCGTGCAAGATTAGTGCAGGAGCGCTCGTGCATGCCCCTGCAGGCTGTTCCTGGATCGTACGGCAGACATTTTGCCTGCTTGAGCTCCTGCACCAATCTTGCACTCCGTGCAAGCTTTTGAGAATCCGGTGGAATGTTTTTTCATATGAACAGATGAACATTATAAAGTAGTTTTGACCTTTTTTATTAGAGTTTAAGGAATTTCAACATATTTTGACTTGTCATCACACTTTTTCTTTTTTAAAAGGTAGAAGTATTAAGGATATTATTGTCCGTAATAAATGTATGAAATCTGTGGTGAATTTGAATACAGAATTGGCACCTAAAGGAACCTTTGTTTTCTAAATGTTCAATATGTAACTATTTGGTGGATTATTTTAAATATATAAATGACTTAAGTTGTTACAAGTAGACAGTATACTTGTAATACTAATAATGTGATTTATGCTCTTAGATGTCCCTGCAGTCTTTTCTACACTGGCAAAACTAAAAGAACCTTCAGGATTAGACTGCAGGAACATATTAGGGACATTAGGTCTCAAAATGTCACCAATACAGTAGCTATGCACTTTAAACTTTCACAACAGTGATATATCTGGGCTTCAAGCCTGTATTTTGTAACAAATAAGCTGTGATGTAGATAATTCTAGTGTGAAAATTAAACTATTATATAAAGAGAGTGTGTATATTTTAAAGTTTGTCACTTTAAGTCCAGGAGGACTTAATACAGAATGCACGTGAAACATTTTAATTTATCTAAATGGGATAATTAATGTGTATAGTTGGTTGATTGGATGTATATTTAAGTGTTATGTTTTTTCACTTGTTTTCTACTCCTGGAAAGCATGAGTTGCTGTGGCGCTAGAGTGTTTTAATAAACCTTTTCCCTGGACTCCCTTTGCCATGGTTTTTCACTTTGGTGGTATTTGGACTAGTTTTTTTGTCTTCATTGTCATTTTATATGTTGGCAATATCTGTTGGCTCAGTATAGGAGGTACCAATGTGCAGTAACTCAGAGAAAACCTGGGTATTGCTATGGAGATTCTTGATATAGCTATAGAAGGCTTTAAGGTTGTTTTTAGTGTCTGCCACAATTCTGCCATCATAGCTGGCTTTCGAGGTTTTGATGAGGAATCACAACTTTTTGTTAAGGCTAATAAGGGAGTTTTTCTAGTCTTGGGGCTTCACCTTTTTCTGCAACAGTTTCTTCCTTCTATTGTAGAGTTTATTAATGGTAGGGGACCACCAGATCGGCTTACTTTTTTTGGAGGAGAGTGTCTTAGTTCTGTTGGGTATGGCTAGTTCTATGCATTTTTGTACATGTTCATACAGTACATCAGTATATGATTCAGCTGTCATGCATCTATTTTCCATTGACATGGGTGCCATGAAGTTAGCCACCTCTATTTTTAGGTGCCCAAAGTCAGCTTTGGAGAAGTTTTTCATGGTGGTTACCTTTGCGGTTGGTGTGGCTGAGATGTGGATTTCTATGGTGATTAGTTTGTGGTCAGATCTAACCAGGAAGGAATTGACTATTGGTGTACAGCAACAGTTGCTCATGTTAGTAATAACCAGGTCAAAGATGCTGCTTCCTCTAGTTGGGATAAGAATGAGCTGGTCCAGGATTTTGGAATTGATGAATTCCAGGAAGCGTTGGGCTAGTGTACCGGTACATGAGTAGTTTTCCCAGTTGATGGAGGGGTAGTTGAAGTCACCTAGTATAACTGTGTTGGGTTGGACCCTAATAGTTTCCAGGGTGCTTAGGAATGCGGAGTAAGTGTCTTGGGACATGGTTGGGGTCCTAATAGCAGGCTACGACCTGAATCGCCATCTTACCCAATGTTAGTTGTACCTGATGTATCTCAGATGCATTATGGTGGGCTACTAGTCTAGAGGTGTGCATATCCTTTAAGGATATGGAAACACCACTGCCTTCAGAGCTTCGGTCCATGTTCTGGGACTGAAAGGTGTGGAATGAGTTATAGCCTGGTAGTGCAGGGGTGCTTTCTGTTGCTTTAAACCAGGCCTCCATTGCAGCACAAATGTCGATGCTCTCCATTTTGAGGAGTGCTTCAAGCAAGTGCATCTTGAGATTTAGACTTCTAGCATTGAGCAGCATGACCCACAGACTGCATTTATTTATAGCTGTTATGGTGGTAATTTGGTCTTTGGAACATCACCTAAAAAAAGGCACTATAGGGTTGTCAAGAGCCTTAGCCAGTATCCAGAAACCCAGGGGTGACAAATGCAGGCCATCTCTGGCAAAGCATCGAGGTCTGTCAATCATGTCATCCCAAGCAGACAGATACTGGATCCCCTTAGAATAACACCAGAAACTTAGCCAATTGTTGAAGTCAATCATTTTCTGCTTGTACTGCAGTATCATTCTGGGCAACAGTAGGATGCTGCTCAGGGCTAGGGTCATACCTGCCTGGGCCACATAATCTGAGAGCTCCTCCATGTCTCTTTTCATGTAGTCCAGACAGGTGCATCTCAGGTCATTCACACCCACATGGACAGTGACAGAGTCATACTTGTACTTGTTGTGGAGTGACCTGAGTGCTTGTGTTGTGTGTTGGATTCTGGCACATGATAGACAGCTGACTACCTTTTCCTTATTCAGCCTAATGAGTGGGACATCAGTGTGCCTCACTATCACCTATGATTAGTGTATTGGACAAGCTGTTTTGCCTTAGGGGCTTAGTTTGAGGGGCACACTGTGTAGTTGAGCTATGTGTCTTGCGGTTTGTGCTCTGTTGTGGTGGTCGAGTGCATTTCTGCCTTGGAGGTCACTGCTGTTTGGATAGAATTCTATAGAGAGCCTCTGCAAAGGTGGGTGTGTGGTTTGTGTATTTATGTGAGAGCTGTGATGGTGAGTGTTCTGGAGGGATATGTGTAGCATGTGGTGTGGTGCAGGTGTTGACCTTCTCCTCTTAACCAGCTATTCCAGTCTTGGCTTGAGAGTGCATGACTTCCAGTTTGGATATATAGGTGCATCTCTCACAAGTCTGAGTGTTGGGAGGTAAGAGGAGAGGGTTGTCTGTGTACATGAGGCAGTTGCTACACTGCCTTAGAATGTCCAAGTTCACCAGGTTAAGGAGAAAGCACAGGGAACTGACCTTTAGACATGCAAAGAGGGATGGTCATTATTGCTAAGTACTGGAGCTGTTTCCTTATATATTCCTTTTACAGGAAAAATGTCACTCAAGGTGTCTGAGTCTGTACAGAGTGCTCCAAAACACTTGAGAGGAAACTAATACGTAGACCCTGAAAATTTAAGGATGAAGTATTTAGGCAGATATTTTGAAGTTAGAAAGAAATCAAGCAGTAGTTAGTGAAAAATAAAGAACTAGCTTGTCAAGAATGACAAAAAGAGGGGAGTTGCATGAATGGCTACTGCCTGGCTACTACTAATGCTGGTCTCAGCACAGCTTCTCTCTGTTGGGATACAATACTCCTTTGCTTCTTCTCTCACCAGAAGCAAATGTTAACACCAGTCCCAAGAAGAGAAGCAGACCATGGCCTGTTTGGTGATCCACAGTCTTGTTCCAGATGATGCAAGGGTCAGCAGGCCTGTAGCCTTTTTCTTGCAGATGCCTCGAATAGCAACCAGACCAATCAGGTGCGTTAAGCAGAAACACTGACTCTCCAACCAGAAAGACGCAGGAATCAATACACTCTGCTCCTACTCTCACCAGGATCCGAATATAAGCACAGATTCCAAGCTATCACCTATAAAGCAGTTATTAAGCTTTCTGGTCATCAGCAGTTTTCAGGAAATAATGTAAGTGCACTCCTTATGAGTCAATATTACATACATTTGACTAATCATACCTCTCTACTGTCCTGATTTGTGCAGAATGTCCAGTTTTTGTCTCATATTTTTTGTCTTTTCCTCGTAACACTTTGGTTCTCTGGCAAATCATTGGCATGTCATTGCAGACTGAAGTCAGAAAATGATGACAGACATTTGAGTTTCAAACTTCATGCTCTTCAGAAAGTGCAGGCTACTGTACAACCTATTATTCTATCGACTTTCTAAGTCTGTAAGAGCAATATTTAAAATCTGCCCCTATTTTTGGGCCTTTGTCCCCACAATATTTATGGCTTTTTCCAGATGTTTTGCTCTAATAGGTTGAGAGGTATGTTTGAGTTTCATTCTAACACATTTTTATGTGACATCTATGTCAAATATGCTCCTATGTCTGATTACATGTCCCCGCATTATGCTGACCTTTGTGCAGATGTGTTGCACTAACAGATTGACAACTATCTGTGAAGCCCTAGAGAGCATTGTAGCATTCTGGACAAATCTGCGGACCATAGGTGCTCTGCTTGAAACAGAATTAATATCTGCATTCACTTACAATGGTTTTCTGGCTGGCAACACTGTTGCCAGCCAGGAAACCTAGCTTAGACATGAAGAATTAATATGTATTGTGAGCTTCGTGCAGAGCCTACATGGAGTTTATTGAATCCCAGGGGTTAACTATATGTGAATTTGGTAACAACAGATATACATTTATTTTAATGATATCCCTCCTTTAATCAAAGGAGGAAAAGGCTGAAAATCAATTTAGCACGTCCAATGATTGTGCTGCTAACTAACAATATGTTTGTGCCAAGAAAATAAATACTTTTACTTCAGGCAGTTTATAGTGTGGCTTGAAGACAGCATCATTGGGGAGTTATTGAAATAAATTAAGGTTTCTATTTCCTGTGTCTAATTAAAAGAGAGACTGGCAATGTCAATGTCATCAATGACATTTTAAATGTTGAGCGCATTAAGCCGTCCTAAACTCGTGACTGTGCATTTGTCAACAAAGAATCTAGTCTGACAGTGATGTGCACTACAGCAGTCAGAGCAGTCGTAGCCAATTTGAGAACTCATACATTAGGTGTTACACTTTCTGTAACTTATTTCATAGGGAATGACTACATGGTACTATTAAAAACCGACTGAATTTAATAGTTGAAGAATGGTGTGTTGATTTGTCATGTAGTTTATATATTTACTAGCAGATGTCAATGTCATGTTATAATAATTATTTTAAAAATAGACACTGAATTCGCAGAATGAAAAAATAATCAACGGTAAAAGACTTATTAAGTGAATCTGCTAGAAATTTTCAGCATGGCTTGCAGAGATGAATATCACATGGTCTCCATTCACTCTCCTCCCACACAGCTTGTGCACTTTTCTCTTGTTATGGCACTCTCACATATGCTTATGATCTGCCATTTCTTGAATGTTGATTAAGAGACCTGGTGAACAGGAAAATGAAATGAGTCATTTTTAAGTGATGTTTATGTGTCATTTGCTAATTCTTTTTCTGATACCATTATGCCATTCAGGGTTAGGGGGATACAACGCCTATCCTGGCAATCAGTGTAAGACACAGAAGCAGTCCCGGAATTCATTACAGATCACTACATTTATTTATTTTTATCTTTATGTTAACACTGTCCTTCATATGAGAGACACATATTAAGTAGGAGGCAAACATTAATTTCTAACCTATTTCTGCAGATATTAAAGACTTGTGTTTAAAACTACTGGATGCTATATAGCACACAATCCCAATGTACTAAGTTTAAAGTTGAGTAGGGCATAGAAACTTTGTAATGCAGCTGTATATTAAAAAGATGCTAGCTGCCTTATCTGCTCGGAGGTTCGAAAAAAGCACTGCTGAAGGAAGGGTGTGGAGTGTGGAAAGTAACTAAATATAGCCTCAGTCAACAGCTGCCCACGCAGAGGGCAACAAGTTATTTCACTAAAACAGATTAGGTGAGAATTACGAGTATTACTCTAATTTTTTTTATGTGTGGAAATGCAGGGGTGAAAAGTAGGGCATATTCTGGAGTAAGAATATTAACTTTATTAAAACAGGTATATAGCCTAGCTTAGAGAATTTATTTATTTTGAATTTGTTTACCTCAAAAGACTGACTAGGTAGGAAACTCTTTTCAACTTAAGTCTTATGAGAAAAGCTCCTGCAACGATAACAGCAGCAACAACATATGATATAGCATAATCTTAAAACAGATTAATGAATGAACATCTACAATTGTCGATATATGTTGCACATGATATAAAAATAAAAAAGAAAGAAAATGACATAAGTTACTAATGATAATGTATAATGAGATGTAGTTTAAGAAATCTCTTAAATAGTAAGGAAGGAAATATGAAAGAAGTAATCCAATGGTCTGGGTGTGTGACTGTGACCTTCCTTAATGTGTATCCAACAAGCAGTCACCCTAGAGTGCATGTCTTGTGCTGAGAGTCTTGCTGTCTTCAGAGGGTGTACTTTCATTACATAGACCACCATGGGGTAGTCTATAAACAAAACAGCATTGACATAAGCTGTTCACTGGCTATGCTACAAAACCAGAAGTAAGATCAGGAATTAAACTCTAATCAGCAAGTTCATAGGTATGTGGCATACATAATGGCCTAGTAATTTTGAAGAAGCTTGATTACTCAATTGCTAATTAATGAACCATATTATACAACTTTAACCCCAAAAGACTCAAAAAGTTAATCTGATGAGTTTTCTTATGGTTTTCAATGAAAACATTCTTTTTTGTGTGTATGCCTGTGTGGCTTACTTATTCAGTGCAGTGTTAGTTACTTAAAGCAGTCATAACTTGATGTAGATTATTTCATGTGAGAAGAAAGCCTCATTTATGAATGTGGTACCGCTGCTGTAAATTTTATTCTCCCTATACATGAAGTTTATTGAAACTGGCAATGAATGTATCAATTTTGTTAGATTAAAATAAGTATATGTTTATCTATTTTATTTGTAAATTCCATTAAATAAAGCAAAATAAAACACAAAACTGAGATACACAATCTAGTTATAAATTAAAGATGAAGCATGTAAGAAAGATGTCACTAGATATTTCCTCCCTGCCTTTTAATATGGAGTGTTACACCCATAGTGTAGGTTTATGGTAGCAGAAACTGATAAGATCTGATACTTACGTTACTATCCTGAGTATAACAAGTGATGACGATTTTAAAGCTCTGCTTCTTCATATGGCAGAAGAACAGGTCTACAACATTTAAGATTGCAATAACCAGGCTTTGGATGTAATAAAATAAATGAATAGTCATTCTGAGAGACCCCCCCCCCCCAAAAAAAAAAATCCTTCTCAAACATACAAGTTCAGGAGAGAAGAGATGAGCAGACTGATTCCACACAAATGCACTAAACAACATTAGAGGCCCAAGGAAAAGTGAGAGTGTACAGATGTAAAAAAATAAATAAAATAAAACTCAGTGTAATTATCCAATGCAATCCTATACATCTGAAAGAACTTTGGAAGAATGTCACACTGAGCCCAAAATGGCATTAGATATGCTATTAGACTTTACTAGTTCCTAAGCTATTTCTGACATTTAACAAAGTAAACTAAACAAATCAATCAGACAATATAAGGCCACAAGTGCCAGTTATAAAGAATAATGAATGTTAAGGAAGAAAACAAAATAAATTAAATATAAACATAGGGCTGGATTAAATAAAGCCTACATAGTGCACTGCTTTGTACTCAGTAAGCAGCTCTACATAGCATGTGGAGCTGCACAAACACCGTAAACACAGTGGCATGCTAATTACAGCGTAAGCAGCTGAATTGTGTACTAACCAACCAATCCAAGATGGAGGAGCTATTCAACAAGCTATAAAGCAATTGTGCAGACTCAGTGCTTGTTTTACCTGCAAATTCCAAAACCTTTGTAGTCTAGCCACAGAAACTACTGTACACAGAAACAATGTAAGGGTCTGCTGTTGCTATTATACATGTGTACCTGCAACAGGCCCAAGTCTATGCTGCTGCTGCTGCTGCTAATAGACCTGAGCCAAGAAGGAGAAGGGTGTTAGACCCCATTTAACTTTTCATGGTATGCATGCAGTGGAAATTGTAGAATGATACAGGGTTGATAGGGACATGCTACAAGAACTCTACAACCTTGGTAGTCCTCAAATGAGAGCAAGGGCAAACTGAGGGAACCAATACCTGTGGAGACTAAGGTATGTGTAGCACTTAGAATACTAGCTACAGGAACCTTCCAGAGACCAATAGGGGATATGATGGGGTTGTCACAGGCATAAGCATCCAGGATCCATCATCAATTCATGAATGCTATGCTACAACATGCCAGTGATAACATAGCTTCCCCATAAACCTGAGGACAGAGCTGCAACTATAGAAGATTTCTACCCTGTAGCACACTTCCCTGCAGTCTTGGGTGCCATAGACTGCACACGCATTGAAATCAAAGCAGCACCTAGGGAGAAGGAAAGGGTGTACCTAAACAGAAAGGGCTTCCACTCCATTAACTGCCAGGTCACGTGCAACTCTAAGGGAGTCATCCTGAATATGTGTGCTGGCAACCCAGGCAGTTACCATGACTCCCATATCTGGCAAAACTCTCAAAAGTATCAGAGGTTTTCTAGGGGGGATATCACACAAGGTCATTTAATAGGGGATGCAGGATATGCACTCAACCATGACTGATGATGTCCATCAGAAATGCACACACACCCAGCGAAGAACGCTATAATGAGGCACATACTCAAATAAGAAATATCACAGAGTATGTGTCTGGGCTGCTGAAGTCACAGTTCCAATGCCTAGATACATTAAGGGAAGCCCTGCAGTACAGTCCCAGTACTTGTGCTGAAATTTTCACTGTATGTACTATCCTTCACAATAATATCCAGAGAAAACAGCTTCAGCAAGATCACCAAGGGGAAGGGACACAAATCCCACCACACAGGTGAGAAGTCAGAGGGGATCCACCAGCCACTGTGGGTTTAGGTAGATGTAGGCTTGCACAATATGCACTTGCCCTGGCCAAGAGGCAATGGATAGCACACATGCTCGCTGCCTAAGGTGGTAAAACTGTCATCCTATGCACATACATACAGTAAAATGGATGCCAGGAAATGCTCACAAGCTTTACTTACCCATGTAATGGCTGAGTACTGCTAGCATAACACAGAGTCAGCCCCAAATTCAAACACTTGCAACTGCCGGTCTATCAAGGTAAGTGTTGAACTGGAATTGGAAAATAAATGGTTAAGAACACAAATGAATGACATATCCTTGCATAATCTTACTAGCTAATGTAACTTAGAAGAAGAAGGGTGATGTTTACAGCAATGACATCAGTACGTGACAGCAATAACTTATGTTAATAGATGTATTCACTATCAACTAATAGGCCTCATGCATTGAAGGTACACACACATTACAAAAATATGTAAGAAACGAGTACAATTTTCAAAAAAGCATCACAAACACAGATATAATAATCACTCAGTCAGTTATGCACCCTGGGCAACAGACAAAAGACATTTATTCCTGAATCCAAAAGATAGAAAATCAAGGATATGGCACTGTTATCATTTGCACAGGGTGTTTTGTGTGTGTGTGGGGGGGTGTAGGAGGCCAGGGCAGACACAAAAGGTACTGAATGAGTGTGAGTAAGAGACAAGCAAGCAGAAATTTGGATAAAGTATAAAATTGCCACTGAGACAGAATGATCTGTAAGTCTCATGAATGACCCATGTAACTGCTTTGTGTATGTCTATATGGGCACTCAAGGTGAAACGTGTGTATGAGTGTCAGTAAGAACACAGCTAGCTCCACATTCCGGAATGTCGGACAGGTGTGAATCATGCATGGTAGAGGTAACAGTTTATCATCACCCCTGACCACAAGAACTGGGTCTGCCAAGAGTTGCACTGGCATGTCCATGCCCATGGTCAGAAGTGCTGCTACTACCAGAACCTGACTTATGTCTGCTGGACAAGCTCTCCTCACACATATACCCAGGACTGCTAACCCCATGGCTTACCATGTCTGGGCGTGGACACCTCAATCACTGATGGAGCAGTGGAAGTAGTGCTACTACGGGAGTGTGATCAGGCATGGCCATGTTGGCTAACATCAGATGATGCTGCTGACCAACACCCACATGGATACTGTCCCCCTCCCAGCTGATGTTCCATCACAGACACTGCCCGTTCCATTGTGTCATTCATCCAATCCATTGAATCGGCCACACGGCAGTGGCAGTCATATACGTCAGCATTTTTGCATCTAGTTTGAGAAGCTGTCTTTTAAATTATACCTGCACATTGGAAACACAACAGAAAATACCAAATCCACACTTTGCACACCACTCTCATATTAGGATAGGTTATCAACATCATATAATGATGATGGCATCATCTATAAAGACCAGTGTAACAAGGCAAAAGCATACCTTAACTAGTGTGTTCTGTGGATGGGAATTTCTACCTATATTTATGTTGTCATAATTGGTGGCAGCTATATTTGATGTTGGTAAATCAAATGGATCCAAAGTAGCTGCTGAATCTGCATCTATAGTGGCTTTATTCAAAGTTGCACTGGATACCCGATCTGTACTATGTTGTTGTAACTCAGCTCCTTCTATCTCCATCAGCAGTTGTAGGCCGTCACCATTGATATGGGACGTCTTGTCCATAGCTGCATCATGAGGGTGTGTTGCCTTATTCGCCTGTTGATTGGCTGGTTTTGATTTTGGCCAGGAAAATACATAACCAGCTTGGAAATCAAGAACATCACATTTTATTTTATGTCTTTTGTTCTCAACAAGTTGCTTTTCAAAAGAAGTCAGTTTCTCAGTAGAATTATTTAACAAGTGGAATGGATAGTATTTTCAACAGATAAGTTTGTCAAACTTTTTCTTGACATCACTCTTATATTTACCTCAATGGGTTCGAAAAATTCCTTCATTAGAGCCATATGTTGAAAAGATAAAGATAGATTTAATTTTTGCCAGTCTTTTAATAGTTCATGGTAAGTGTCCCTATAAGTAGGCATTTTTAAGATACGTAAGCCTTGTGGGACTATTCTTAGGCTGATATATGCATTAAAAGAAAGGCGCTGCCATTGCAGCTTTTTGAAACAGTACATTAGATTCTCAAACTGACGAAGTTTAGTTTTAAATGCACTTACATCAACCTTTTGCATTTCTGCTGAAATGTCAGTCTCAGCAAGTAGTATTTCATTTAACAATAGGTTGTCTTTAACTTCTAACATATCCTGAATGTGTTTAATTGAATTTTGAGTGGCATTACTTGTTGATGGTAATTCCAATATTGATATCACGGTTGGTAAGGCAAACACAGGAAACAGTCCAATAAAGAGAAAAAGATGTTTTACCAATGAATTGGTGCTGCTAAACAAAAATCAGTCCAGAGTCAGAAAGAAAAGCTTCACCAAAACCACGAATAATAAAACTCTTTTAATGGTAGCTAGTACAGCAAATAACAGTACTTTCACAGACTTTAAATCTGCTTCCTCAGGCTTCACAATGCAGCTTTGAATCAATTCAGTATTTATAATTAAGCATTAATCAAGCAATTAGTGTCTTAAAGGTCAACAAATTAATTTAACACAATTATGCAAATATGTGAGCTCTGCTTTTAAAGAAAACTCTTCATTTAAACCAGGAGCTGTATGAGCCCTAAAAATAAAATCCATTTATTCTCAAATCTTTCAGTTTTATTTAAAATATCACCACCCCTGTCTCAGTCTTGAACTTGCTCTAAAATACAAAATTTAAAATAATGCATGATGCCCTTCTCTTGTATATGCTTATATAATGAGTTTGTCAAAATCTGCCTTTCAATTTCTGACATATGACTATTGATACGATTTTTTAGCATTTGATTTGTCTTCCCTATATAGAAGGATGTACATTGGGTACACTTTGCCATGTACACAAGATTTTTAATTTTACAGTTACCACCAGCTTGTATATAAAAAATGTATTTCGACTGGGATCAATAAAACTTACATCTGTATATATGTATATTTACATAAAGAACACTGATAACATTTTTAGTACCCTTGCTATTAATGCTAGACGTATTCAACTTACATTGTTCTTTATAACATAATTTATTTTTTAAATGTAAACTTCTATGAATATAAGATGGTCTTTTCATGCTGATATCTCTTAATTCAGGGATGTATGAAAGTATAGACCAATGTTTTTCAATAATTTGTTTTATAGGTGATATATTCTGATCGTAAGTTAAAATATAACTTCATTCTTGGCGAGTATTATGGGCGGGTAATAAAGTATCTGACTATTTATTCCTATGGTTATATGAATATATAGCGGCATATTTAGAATCTCTATCTGCTAATATTTGTTGCTTAAAAATAGTTCCCTTCTCTTTTTGGTAACCTCTTTTTTCAAAATCATCAGTCAAACATTCTAACTGCTGATATAACTGGTCATTCTTTGTATTTAGTCTACTTAACATTATGTTAAATCAAATGGCAAGGGTATCAGTTATATCAACAGTCAGAATGTTTGACTAATGATTTGATAAAGAGGTTACCATAAAGAGAAGGGAACTATTTTTAAGGAACATTAGCAGATAGAGATTCTAAATATGCCCCTATATATTCATATAACCATAGGAATAAACAGTCAAATACTTTAGTACTCACCCGTAATACTCATCAAGAATATATATTTTAACTTACGATCAGAATATATCAGCTATAAAAGAAATTATTGAAAAACATTGGTCTATACTTTCATACTCCCCTGAATTAAGAGATATCAGCATGAAAAGATCATCTTATATTCATGGGAGAAGTTTAGTTTAAATTTAAAAAATAAATTATGTTACAACGTAAGTTGAATACATCTAGCATTAATAGTAAGGGTACTAAAAATGCTATCAGTGTTCTTTATGTAAATATATGGGTCCATGTCAGATGGACGAAAACCCAGATCACCGACGACCACATCACCGAGAAACATCGCTGACAACATTCATCCCCGACAATGGCAAGTAGTGCAGAATGGGAGTTATTCCTATTCCCTCACTGTAGTGCGATCTTGGAGTTGGTATATTTAAGTAGGGGGGTGTGGGGGGCACAGGCCCCCACATGGGGATGCAGGGGGGCTTGCCCCCCTACTTAGACACGTTTTAATGTGTTTTTTGAATGCATTATAGGAATGGGAAAGTATTCTGTTTCGTAATACATTGACTTACCATTGTCAAGGATGCATGTTGTCGGTGATGTGGTCATCGGTGATCTGGGTTTTTGTCCATCTGACATGGACCCAAATATATATATATATATATATATATATATATATATATATTGACCCCAATCGAAATACAATTTTTTTATATACAAGCTAGTGGCAACTGTAAAACTAAAAATCTTCTGTACATGGCAAAGTGTACCCAATGTACATCCTTCTATAAAGGAAAGACAAATCAAATGCTAAAAAATCGTATCAGTATTCATATGTCAGAAATTAAAAGACAGGTTTTGACAAACTCATTATATAAGCATATACAAGAGAAGGAAAGTCAGCTAGAGCGTCTTCTGTGTGGAGGCATACGTGAATGGGCATGCCTTCGTTGAAGGTTGTGTGTCAGGGCTGGTAACTCGGCACGTAAAAATCCATTACCAAACATTAGTGGACTGGAGTTCCGCTGTGGCGACCCCTAACCGGGATAAGCCGAAAAATACAACAACAACAAGAGAAGGGCATCATACATTCTTTTAAATTTTGTATTTTAGAGCAAGTTCAAGACTATGACAGGGGTGGAGATATTTTAAATAAAACTGAAAGATGTGAGAATAAATGGATTTTATTTTTTACAACTCATACAGCTCCTGGTTTAAATGAAGTGTTTTTTTTTTTTAAATTAGAGCTCACATATTTGCATAATTGTGTTAAATTAATTTGTTGACCTTTAAGACACTAATTGCTTGATTAATGCTTCATTATAAATACTGAATTGATTCAAAGCTTCACTGTGAAGCCTGAGCAAGCAGATTTAAAGTCTGTGAAAGTACTGTTATTTGCTGTACTAGCTACCATTAAAGGAGTTTTATTAATCGTGATTTTGGTGCAAGCTTTTCTTTCTGACACTGGACTGATTTTTGCTTAGCAGCACCAATTCATTGGTAAGACATCTCTTTTTCTCTTTATTAGACTGTTTCCTGTGTTTGCCCTGCCAACCATGAAATCAACATTGGATTTACCATCAACAAGTAATGCTACTCAAAAGTCAATTAAACACATTCAGGATATGCTAGAAGTTAAAGACAACCCATTGTTAAATGGAATACTACTTGTTGAGACTGACATTTCAACAGAAATGAAAAAGGTTGATGTAAGTGCATTTAAAACTAAGCTTCATCAGTTTGAGAATCTAATGTACTGTTTTAAAAAGCTGTAATGGCAGCACCTTTCTTTTAATGCATATATCAGCCTAAGAATAGCCCCACAAGGCTTACGTATCTTAAAAATGCCTACTTATAGGGACACTTACCCTGATCTATTAAAAGACTGGCAAAAATTAAATCTATCTTTATCTTTTCAACATATGGGTCTAATGAATGAATTTTTCGAACCCACTGAGCTTAAATATAAGAGTGACGTCAAGAAAATGTTTGAGGAACTTGTGTTATCTTTTGAAAATACTATCCATTCCACTTTGTTAAATAGTTCTATTGAGAAACTGACTTCTTTTGAAAAGCAACTTGTTGAGAACAAGACGTAAAATAAAACATGAGGTCTTGATTTCCAAGCTGGTTATGTATTTTCCTGGCCGAAACCAAAACCAGCCAATCAACAGGCGAATAAGGCAACACACCCTCATGATGCAGCTATGGACAAGACGTCCCATACCAATGCTGATGGCCTATGACTACTGACAGAGATAGAAGGAGCTGAGTTACAACATAGTGCAGATTAGGTATCCAGTGGAGCTTTGAATAAAGCCACTATAAATGCAGATTCAGCAGCTGCTTTGGATCTGTTTGATTTACCAACATCAAATATAGCTGCCACCAATGATGACAACATAAATATAGGTAGAAATTCAACTATGGCCATCTTAACAAAACAAAATGTCCTTCATCCAATGAAGGAAGCGTACCCTATACCACCGAAGAGGAAGAGAATGTCCAGCCAGCACGAGCGCAAACAGAGCAATATAACCTAACATCAGGTACTGTAAAAACTGATAACTAGATAGATTAAAAACACTATCAGTTGAACGAGACTGAAATAAGCATTTTAAACAAAGGCTTAAATTTCATACCAGCATCATCAGTTAATATTTCGAGAACTATTACTGATTTTAAACTTTTTATTCAAAAATTAAATCCAAAGGTTGTTTTTCAACAGAATGTCAGTAATATCTCATGTACATGCAAACATTATAAACGTAGAAGTACGTTCAAGCCACCTTCAAATCCAATAATTGGTGTTTTTGAGAGACTTGTTGAGCAGGATTTATATCAATCATATTTGTCTAAGCATAGTAAAGTGTTTTATAACCTTAACAAAGAAGAGATGTCTGCTTTAACATCGTTATGTAATAATGATAGTTTAGTGATAAAACCAACAGACAAAGGTAGAGGTGTTGTTTTTGATAGAACTCAGTATGTTACATCCATGTTAAAAATGTTAGATGTATCTGATTATGCATCAATTAGTATAAAAGTGGTGAATAACATTATTCAAAAGGTGCATAAATGTTTATCTGAAATGTTAAAGCAAGGAGTTTTAAATCAGGAGATATATGATTTTTTGAATGTGCATTCCCCTGTGATTCCAATGATATATGGAATCCCAAAGATACATAAGTCAACTACACAGCCACCATTACAACCAATTGTATAATCTCATGGGTGGATCACTGAACCTATATCTGTATACTTAGAGAATGAATTAAAATAAGTTCTAAGCACATCAGCTACTATTATTAAAGATACAACAGAGTTTTTAGAACAGTTGTTTAGCTGGTCAGAGAAAAATGCAGTATTAACCTGCTACTTTGTTACCTTTGATGTAAATTCTTTATTTACCTGCATCCCAAACAATGAAGGTATTGACATGCTTAGACAGTATGTAGTTAGCCAACCTCAATTAGAACATATAAATATAAATTTCATCTGTAAGTTGTTACATATAGTTTTAGGTAAATAATGTGTTTATGTTCTTAGATAAACATTCTAAGCAGCAAACAGGGGTTGCAATGTGCACCCCTGTAGCGAATACATATGCTAACATTGTGTTGAATAATTGGGAGATGCAGGCAATATTTAATACTCAAGAAAATATTTTTTTAAGGACAATGTTGTTTTCTACAAGCTGTTTGTGGACGACCTTTTTTTCATCTGGGATGGTCCATTAACTATATTGCATGATTTTATAGAATATCTACATACCACTACTGGATTTTTGAAATTTAAGAAGTATATCTCATTTCATAGAATTGATTTCTTAGACATTACTTTAATAAAAACCTTAACAGGTAAACTAGACACTATGCTTTATAAGAAAGCTGTTAAAAAATGTACCTATCTATCAAGAGATAGTGTGCATCCTACGTACGTGTTTGATAACATTATGTTAAATCAAACGGCAAGGGTAAGCAGACTAAATACAAAGAATGACCAGTTTTATCAGCAGTTTGAATGTTTGACTAATGATTTTGAAAAAAGAGGTTATCAAATAGAGAAGGGAACTATTTCAAGCAACAAATATTAGCAGATAGAGATTCTAAATATGCCCCTATATATATTCATTTAACCATAGGAATAAACAGTCAAATACTTTAGTACTCACCTGTAATACTCGTCAAGAATGCATTTATATTTTAACTTACGATCAGAATATATCCGCTATAAAACAAATTATCAAAAAACATTGGTCTACACTTTCATACATCCCTGAATTAAGAGATATCAGCATGAAAAGATCATCTTATTTTCATAGGAGATTTAAATTTAAAAAATAAATTATGTTATAAAGAACAACGTAAGTTGAATACGTCTAGCATTAATAGCAAGGGTACTAAAAAATGGTATCAGTGTTCTTTATGTAAATATACATATATACAGATGTAAGTTTTATTGATCCCAGTCAAAATACTTTTTTTTATATACAAGCTGGTGGTAAATGTAAAACTAAAAATCTTGAGTACATGGCAAAGTGTACCCAATGTACATCCTTCTATATAGGGAAGACAAATCAAATGCTAAAAAATCATATCAATAGTCATATGTCAGAAATTAAAAGGTAGGTTTTGACAAACTCATTATATAAGCATATACAAGAGAAGGGCATCATACATTCTTCTAAATTTTGCATTTTAGAGCAAGTTCAAGACTGTGACAGGGGTGGTGATATTTTGAATAAAACTGAAAGATGTGAGAATAAATGGATTTTATTTTTTAGGGCTCATACAGCTCCTGGTTTAAATTGTTTTCTTTAAAAGCAGAGCTCACATATTTGCATAATTGTGTTAAATTAATTTGTTGACCTTTAAGACACTAATTGCTTGATTAATGCTTCATTATAAATACTGAATTGATTCAAAGCTACATTGTGAAGCCTGAGGAAGCAGATTTAAAGTCTATGAAAGTATTGTTATTTGGTGTACTAGCAACCATTAAAGGAGTTTTATTATTCGTGGTTTTGGAGCAAGCTTTTCTTGCTGACTCTGATCATGGCAAAGCCAGAATGCCCAAGAAAAGATACAATCTGTGTATATATGGGTCTACTTCATTTCACTAAAAGCTCATTTCACTGAAACTCAGGTGCCTGTGCACAATTCACTGAAAGTTCATTTAACTGAAAACTCATTTGACTGAAACCCATTTTATTGAAAGTTATACATGGCCTTTTCCCCACTGTAGTGCGATCCTGGAGTTAGTATATAAAGTAAGGGGGTATGGGGGCACAGCCCCCCACATTGGGGGGTGGCGGGTGTAGCCCCCACCTATTTTAAATGTTTAAAACCATAGATATGGATACTTACAAGTCCAATGAATAACTCTTTCCAGAAGACAATATATAACCAAACTACCATATGTATATATATATATATATATATATATATGGCTAGATATATGTATATATAAAACAGTTTTCATAAAATGGCAAACATCTAAGACTTGCTGAGGATGACACTTGCTGGGTGTTGAACAAGCTCAAAGAATGCCATTGTTTGTGGCCTACATGGCTTATGGCCAGCTGAGATTTATTTTAGTTCATATGACTTGGCATGCAAATGAGCAGATCTTATTACATGTTTAGAAACCTGATAATAGGATAACAAGAAAGACAAGTTTTTGTGGATCACAATGTCTCAGAGGCTACCATCCAACAGTGGCTATTGTTTTCAGCTGTCAATAAGAAGTGTCAATTACATAAGTTAAGATACAGTCATATTCATATTCATATTATTTTGAAAGCACTTTTTCCAAAGGGGTGGTAATTTTAAATTAAGATAATAAACTGATAATTTCCATGCTGATTATGTAATGAAATGGCAAGCTGCAGTTTGTCAGAGTCTCACTGTTGATGTTATTAATTTTTTCTCCTATTTTGTTATTAATAGCAAGACTCGATATTAATGGTACATTAAGCAGTCATTAATTCTAATGAATCAGAAGACATTTTTGCCACAATGTGATGGTTTGTGAGCTGAACTCTTGATAAGATTCATGGGTTAAGACTATAATGATATCAATATACACGATACCCTTATGGACTGGTCATTAGAACTTGTGAATCTGCAGCCTATATGGGTGTTGCATTCAAGGATCAGGATTGTTAAGATGTGCCTTAGTGAGTGTCTTCTTCTTAGCGAGTTGCTGGAGTATAGAATTATGTGCTTGGTGTCACTTGTGAGCTACTTAGAGTGGGGAAGTGATTTAATAGATAAAGTTAACATGAAAGCTTAGTAAATGCATCAGAGAAAGTCAAGTATAGTACAGTAGTGTGGCAAAGATAATTTGCATGTGTATGTGTGCGTGTGTGTGTACACGTATGTTCTTGATTTTTTTTTTTTTTTTTGGTTATGGAGGATAGCAGGAGGAGCAACACAGATGAGTTAATGTTCCTTATTCTGTTTAAAGTTGTCGCAGAACAAGATAACTGTGACTTGACATGTCACAGAAGAAGATAACGGATTTGACAAAGGGGGCTTTTCAGTAATTTCTGAGTTGATTTATCCTTTTTATGCCTGATTACTGTAGGGATGAATTTAAGAAGCATCATTTAAAAAGGTAACAGGATGGTAATATTTCAGTGGTAATAAGGTTGATACTGTGGTAACTAGAAGAATATCAATGATAAACACAGAAATAAACCGCTCCAACGTCAAGCAAAAACTATTAAAACAAAGCTTTCAGGTAACAACCCTTTCTTAATGCTAATACCATTACACAGAATAATCACCATTTAAATAAGAGCTAACAAGTATCACATGACCACAGCCAGCATGACACTGCATACATTTTTTTTTAAAAATAGATTAAATATTTTGTTGTTGTATTCTTACTAAAACAGGGTTAATACTTACAGTATTGTTAAGACCAGGTTCAAATTCTGCACATAATGCAATAATCCATTTGTATTCTATTTTCCAGAACATTTTTAAAATCATCCACCCTGATTCCTTTCACTACTATGTCTATTACCCTAAACATAAAACAATGATCTTCACCCTTGTTCATGATATGTCTACTCAGAGCATTCTTGTAATTTCTCCTTCTTATATCCGACTTATGCTCAATAATTCACTCCCTCAGCCTTCTGGTGGTTTTCCCCACATAAAATGAAAAACATTTTACACAAGTGGCGAGGTACACCACATAGCTGGTATTACAACTGGCTGTGAGGGATAAAGTATATTGCCTGTTGGTCACAGGATGTGTGAACACGTTATTATTACCTGTTACAACAACTACAATTCATACACTTAAAAGTGCCTTGCTTCGTAATTGTTTGTTGCTTGGCATATACTTTAAAATATTTATAACATAGCCTTCTTTTTAAGTTTCTAGAGTTCCAATAAGAAAAATAAGGCTTTTCATTCAGAATTGTCTGCAGCTCAGGTAGACCCAACAAAATAATCCAATTATTTTGTATAATTCTTTAAGCTCACCTGTCCTTACATTAAAAGTAGTTACATACCTAATTTTACTACATTAAACTCTCTTTTTTACCACTTCTTCTGCCCCCTTAGAAAATATGGGTTTCAGAGAGATTTCTCTGTCCTTTTTTACCCCATCACAAATTCTAAGAAGTTCTGTTTGATTATAATCACTATTTATAAATTCATCAGGCATTTCTTCTAGCTGCTGATTAAATTTCTGGTCATCAGTATTTAACTTACTGACCCTACCTAACTGAGCCTCCATTATTCCTGAAAACACATGAGGTGCATGCATACTTTGCTTATGCACATAACGGCAAGCATGAACTTCTTTTTTGTGAATGCTTTTTTCTATTCTTTCTAATTTTTTCTCCAGACATATATCCAAGAACATTATCTCTTTGTCAGAATGTTCCATTTTAAATTTAAGAAAATTTGTTGTGCCATTTAAAATAAGAAAATATATTCATGCAGCTCATCAGAACTCACTTTCCATACAAAAAAAATCACCCACAAATCTTTGATAACATTCAGCTTTACTATTCATAACATGCCTATCACTATATATAAACTTTTTTTCCAGTGATACAATATTTGCATATGTGTTTGCCAGTGATGTCCCCATGGCCACTCCTGCCTGTTGCAAATAATGTTCATCATCAAAGAGAAATACATTTTTGTTAACACTAGTTCCAGAAGTAGACAAATAGTTATCTCATTTGCTGGCATAGACACTTCATTAACTAAAAAATTATATATGGCTTCAAGCCCATAATCATTCAGAATTACTGTGAACAGGGAAGTTATATCCATTGTCACAAGTAAATAACCAAAGTCTCCTTCTGGAATTCTTTTAACATGGCACTCATTAAGTTTCCATAAGAAGTCAGAAGTATCTTTAACCACACTAGGGCACATATGCAAAACTGACTTAGCCTCTTCTGCAGGTATGCAAACAATGGTTCACTTACCCAACCCTTTCCTGAGACAATAGGTCTCAGTTGTGGGTTGGTGAGCGACTTATGAATTTTAGGTATACCATACATCTGAGGAATTCTGGAACAAGGCACAGTGACTAATCAATTTAATATTTATATCACCACTAAGTTGCAAGTCATATATAGCTATGTTCACATCACTGATACATTTTCTAACATTAGAAAAAGTAATTTCCTTAAAAGTGTGCTCATCATTCAACAACAGTTTTAGTGAGGCCATGTGTTTAGTTTGATTCATGATTACAGTGGCCCCACCCTTGTCAGCTTGTTTAATAATGATGTTAGTACCACTCTGCAAGGTTTTCATAGCTTTATACTCATCATACTTTAAATTATAATACTTCTTTTTAACATCTTTAGCATACAGCTGCCCGATTTCATTCTCACAAACATTATGAAATGCTATTAAAACTGGATTGCTAATTGGTACAAATGTGTTTTGTTTTTTACACTTCAAAACATCAGTTTGAGCATCAATTTTATACAGCAATTTCAAATTCAGAGTTCTTACAAACAACTTTAAGTCAGCCAGTGCTGCCACTATATCATCTGAACTACTTGAAATAAACTTTAAACTTTTCTCCAACAATGAAATATGGGCTTCTGACAAAACAAAGTCTGATAAGTTCAAAATACCTTTGTTTAAACCAACTACTTTTGCGCTGCTTTGTTGTAATGCAGTGGGCTGCTGTTTTTTCTCTTGGCCCCACTCAATATTTTTCTCTGCTGTGACCACCCTTTTGATGGAGTTCTCTGCTGCACTGCAACTTTCTCTGGCAAATTTAGCTGAAAACACTTTTGTGTAGAAGTCAAATTCAATGTTGTTTACTGTAAAGTCTCTTTTTGTGATACCACCACCACATCCATTGATTCACTCACTCCATTCTGGGCAGCCATACTCACACTAGTCACTATAGAAGAAGTGGGAGGGTCTGAATACTGTTTTTCCTCTTGTAAGCTCTGCTGTACCCATGAGTCTCTCGATTAACTGTTGATGGCTCTTGCCTCAAGAAAAATCATCCAGTTGGTACATTGACCCTCTCTGCCCAGTCGGCAGTTTTATTTGGTTCTCAGTTTTGGGCCAAGAAATAAATATGGCCCATTTTAGTCATTTATATGTCTAAGAAGCTTGCTCCTCTTTATAGCTTCTAGCTTATCATCCATCAACTGCAATCTGTCCAGCTTCTTTTGATATAAGCCAGTTAAAGTAGAAAAGCATGGCATATTTAGCAAATCACTTTCCAGTCTAATTATTTCTTGCTTCAATTCATCCTCATTGGTAAAAATAATCATTCATCAGTGACATATAATCTAGACTAAGCTTTAAATTCAACTGCTGCCAGCGTTTTAATAACTCTGGTTAGACGTTTGCATAAGAAGGCATTTTCAGGATCTGGAGGCCTCATGGAACCACCCACTGATCCAAATATGCCAAAAAGCTTAGTCTCTGCCACTGAAAATGCTTGTATGTCCCCACTTTTCTTTCTAAAGTAGCTAGACATTTCTCAAAAGTATCAGCAGGTGGGGGGTTCCTCTACTGAAGACCTATTGTCTCAGGAAGAGGTTGGGTGAGTGAACCATTGTCTGTATACCGGCAGAAAAGGCTAAGTCAGTTTTTGCATATGTGCCCTAGTATGGTTAAAGATACTTCTGACTTCCTGAGGAAATTTAATAAGTGCCATGTTAAAAGAAATCCAGAAGGAGACTTTGGATATTTACTAGTGACAATGGATATAACTTCCCTGTTCATGGTAATTCTGAATGATTATGGGCTTGAAGCCATACGAAAATTTTTAAATAATGAAGTGTCTATGCCAGCAAATGAGATAGAGAATATTTGCTTACTTCTGGAATTAGTGTTAACAAAAAAATGTATTTCTCTTTGAGTCAGTTCAGAATACATTTTGAATAAATTGCATTTATTTCAAATTTATTTACTTTAATACTGCTACACACTCAAGTGTGCTAGCTTGAACTGCACTTGAAATGTTTTCAGTGGTGTTTTAGCTGCTTTCCTGTAAAAAAAAAATCTAAGCTTGTTTCATGCCTTTCCTATAACTACTTGTCCAGATTCAGATTTGCTGTATCCAGGACTGTATGTAAGCTTCTGAGCCCACCAAGCCTTTCTGTGTTGGAGGGAAGCATTCTAGCTTATCAATGGGAGTGGTAAGCACTAGGTAGCCTAGCTACCACAGGAGGAGTGATTTCTGGCCCAGAAATTGTAGTTTACTGGCTGTTTGAGCAGTTTTTTCCATCTCTTTCAACTTTCTGGTATAAATGCCTGTGTTTCACTTGTTCCCCACCTTTCATGTAACTAGTTTAGTCTAGATACATATTTGCTGTGTCCAGGACAGTTTGTAAGCTTCTGAGTGGTGTCAAAGTCTGCTCTTCAAATTTTCCCTTAGATCTACTAGTTCTCTCCTCTCCTGCACTTTTATTAGCTTATTAATCTAGCACTTTCCCAAACTTCTTGTAGCAATTGTTGTAGCACACAAAAGTGCTACCAGCACTAAATGTTCTACAAGGAAACAGCTCCAGTACTTATTAACGTCCACCCCTCCAGGCATGTCTAAAGGTCAGGTCCCTGTGCTTTCTCCTATTAACCTGGTGAACTTGGGCATCCTGAGGCAATGTAGCAACTGCCTCATGTACACTGACAACCCTCTCCTCTTACCTCTCAACACTCAGATTTGCAAGAGATGCACTTATATATCCAAATTGGAAGCAGCACACTCTCCAGCCAAGACCGGAATAGCTGGTCAAGAGGAGAAGGTCAACACTTGCACCACACCACATGGAACATATAGCCCTCCAGAATACACACCAGCACTGCCTATACATAAAAACGCAAACCGCACACTCACCTTCATGGAGGCTCTCAATAAAAAATCTACTCAAACAGCAGAGACCTCCAAGGCAGAAATACACTCAACCACCACACCACAACACAACACTAATCATGAGACACATAACTCTCCTAAACAGTGTGCCACTCAACCAAAGCCCCTAAGGCAAAAAAGCATGCCCAACACACTGGTCATAGGTGACTCAATATTGAGACACACTGATGTCCCACTCATTAGGTTGAATACGGCAAAAGTAACAGTCAGCTGCCTGTCAGGAGCTAGGATCTGCCCCATAATGCATGCACTCAGGTCCCTCACCAACAGGTACAAGTATGTCTCTGTCAATGTACATGTGGGTGCGAATGACCTGAGATGTACCTCCCTGGACTACATGAAAAGAGACATGGAGGAGCTCTTGGATTATGTAGCCCAAATGGGTATGACCTTAGCCCTGAGCAGCATCCTGCCATCACCCAGAATGATACCACAGTACAAGCAGAAAATGATTGATTTCAACAATTGGCTAAGTTTCTGGTGTCATTCTAAGGGGATCCAGTATCTGTCTGCCTGGGATGACATGATTGACAGACCTCGATGCTTTTCCAGAGATGGCCTGCATCTGTCACCTGTGGGCTACTGGATACTGGCCAAGGCTCTTGCCACCTCTATAGTGCCTTTTTTAGGCGGTGTTCCAAAGACCAAATTACCACAGTAACAGCTACAAACAAATACAATCTGAGGATCATGCTGTTCAATGCTAAAAGTCTAAATCTCAAAATACACTTGCTCAAAGCACTCCTTAAAGTGGAGAACATCGACATTTGTGCCATAACAAAGACCTGGGTCAAGGCAGCAGAAAGCAGCCCTGCACTACCAGGCTATAATTCATTCCACACCTTTCAGCTCCAGTACTTGGACCGAAACTCCAAAGGTGGTGGTGTTTCCATATTCATAAAGGATGTGCACACCTCCAGACTGGTAGCCCAACATAATGCATCTGAGATATTTCAGGTGCAGCTAACATTGGGTAAGACAGCGATTCAGGTCATAGCCTGCTATAGGTCCCCAACTATGTCCCACGACTCACACTCCATGCTCCTAAGCACCCTGGAGAATATTAAGGTCCAACCTAACACTCTCATACTGGGTGATGTCAACTACCCCTCCATTAACTGGGAAAACTACTCATGTACCAATATACTTGCCTGATGTTTCCTGGAATTCATTAATGCCAATGCCCTGGTCCAGCTCATTCTTACCCCCACTAGAGGTAGCAACATCCTTGACCTGGTCATTACTAATATGGGCGACCATTGCTCTACACCACTAGTCAACTCCTCCCTGGTTAGATCCGACCACAAGCTAATCACCTTGGAAATCCACCCCCCCCCCCCCACAAAGTTAACCACCATGAAAAACTTCTCCAAAGCTAACTTTGGGCTCCTAAAAACAGAGGTGGCTAACTTCACGGCACCCATGCAAATGGAGATCAGTTGCATGACTGCCGAATCATACACCAATGCACTGTACGAACATGTACACAAATGCATGGATCTCACCATACCTAATAGAACCAAGATGCTCTCCTCCAAAAAAGGAAGCCAATCTGATGGTCCCCTGCCATAAACAAACTCTACAACAGAAGGAGGAAACTGATGTGGAATAAGGTGAAGTCACAAGACTAGAAAAACTCCCTTATCAGCCTCAACAAAAAGTTGAGATCCCTCATCAAATCCTGTAAAGCTAGCTATGAAAACAGAATTGCAGCAGATAGTAAAGACAACCACAGGGCCTTCTATAGTTATGTAAATAATCTCCACGGCAATACCCAGATTTTCTCTGAGCTACTGCACAATGGAACCTCCTATACCAAGCCAACAGATATTGCCAATATACTGATTAACAGATTCAGTGCCAACTTTACCCCTCTCACCCCCCAAGGGACCAGTCACAATACCAGTAGATTACCAGGCACCCAGTATTACTGCTGCACTGGTGAAAACAGCACTGTCCAAGGCCAAGAATACAGCTTCTATGGGACCTGACAATATCTCTGGCTGTGTTCTACATGAACTACAGAGTGAGCTGGCACCTCACTTGTGTGCCCTGTTCAATCACAGCCTCACCTCAGGCTTTGTCCATACCAAATGTTGCACTGCTACAGCCATCCCTCTCCACAAAGGAGGAGTGACTACAGACCCTAGGAACTATCACCCCATTAGCCTGATGAGTCTGATATGGGAAGCTATGGAACGCCTCATCATGGACCTAATAAACAAGGTTATAGCAAATCTCCAAACTCTGGATCCCACACAGTTTGGTTTTGTGAAGGGTAGATCATGCCTGCTCAACTTGGTCACCTTCTTTGAGTCAGTCACCACAGCTGTGGATGAAGGCAAAGTGGTTCATACAGCCTACCTTGATCTGGCCAAGGCGTTTGACACCATTCCCCACTCAGGAATCATAGAAAAACTCGCTAAGCTAGGCATCAACCCCTATATCACTAGGTGGGTTGCAAACTGGCTCACAGGTAGAACACAGCATGAAAGTAGCTGACTCCAAGTCAGACTGCCAACCAGTCATGAGTAGAGTCCCACAGGGTTCAGTCCTGGGTCCTCTCCTGTTTGGTATCTACTTCTCTGAAGTCCAGGCCAACACAAAGGGACTCTGGCTGACAAAGTTCGCAGACGATTGCAAGTTGGGAGGTATTATTAACTCCCCAAGTGATGTTGACATCCTACAGAAAGGCATCACTGAGACTAACGACTGGTGTCAGAACCATGGCCTTAAGCTCAATGCCAAAAAATGTGTCATCATCTCCTTTGGAAAAAACATGGTTCCCATGAATTACCACATTGATGGTAGTCCACTGAACACAGAATGTGTTATCAGACTTTGAGAGAAAAATTGCATAGGGCACTAAGGATAATCACAAGGCTTTCTTTAGTTATGTTAGGAACCTGGGTGGTAATTCCTAGATATGCTCAGAATTAGTCCAAAATGACAAAAAAATACACCGAACCCACAGACATTGCCAACATCCTAGCTGACAGGTTCAGTGCAACCCCCCCCCACACCAAAAGGGCAAATTTCTATCCCAGCAGAGTACTGCCCCCCTGACATCTCAGATGCTCAGGTAAGAGCCGCCCTCTCTAAAGCAAAAAACACAGCATCAATGGGACCAGACAGTGTCCCGGGCTGCGTCCTACATGAACTCCAAGAAGAGCTAAACCCAAACATAAAACTACTGTTCAATCTCAGCCTTACTACAGGATATGTACCCAAAGAGTGGTGTACAGCAACAGTGGTCCCTCTCCACAAAGGTGGTGCCTCAATGGATCCTGGAAACTATCACCCCATAAGCCTGACTAGCTTGGTCTGCAAAGCTATGGAAAGGATCATCATGGACCTCATAAATAAAGATATTGGGGACCTACACACACTGGATCTTACCCAGTTCGGCTTTGTTAAGGGCAGAGCCTGCCTCTTAAACCTGGTCGATTTCTTTGAAACAGTCACCAAGGCCATCGACAAGGGGAAGGTGGTCCACACAGCCTACCTGGACCTCGCAAAAGCCTTTGATACACTACCCCACTCGGGCATTATAGATAAGCTCACCAGCTTAAATATAACCCCTTATGTCACTAGATGGGTTGCAAACTAGCTCAAGGACAGAACCCACATAGTTAGAATTGCTGGAGCCATGTCAGACTCCAAACCAGTTACAAGTGACGTCCCACAAGGCTCAGTCCTGGGACCTCTCTTGTTTGGTATATATTTCTCGGAGGTACAGGCCAACATGGAAGGACTGTGGCTGACCAGGTTCGCAGATGACTGCAAACTAGGCGCCATAATCGACTCTCCAGCCGACACAAGCATCCTACAAAAGGGCCTCATAGAAACAGACAACTGGTGCTAGAGCCATGGCCTCAAGCTAAACGCCAAAAAGTGTATAGTCATCCCCTTTGGCAAAAACAAAGTGCCCACAAATTACCACATAGGTGGTAATTCATTAAGTACAGAAGAAGTAATTAGGGACCTGGGAACCCAAGTTGATAGCAATCTCTCATTTGAAAACCACGTGGCCAAAGTGGTTAGAAAAACATATTATATAGCCCACCTAATCATGAAGAGATTCACATCTAGATCAGGGGAGGTCATCGTGCCTCTTTACTCATCCCTCATCAGGCCCATAATTGAGTACAATGCCCCTTTTGGGATGTACCTTACCAGACACCTGCAGCAACTGGAAAGACCCCAAAAGTACCTCACCAAGGGGATCAAAGGGCTAAAACAGATGCCATATGCTGCCCAGTTAAAGAAACTCCAGCTCTACTCAGTGGCATACCGCCTGCTCAGAGGCGATCTGTGCCTGACGTATAAAGCCATGTCCAACCCAGAATTAATGGACATGCTGCACCTCAGAAAATCCAAATCCCACCAAGCTACGCACTCGAGACACTTGAACCTCAGCACTGAAATAAATAGGACATGCTGGAGGGACAGATTCATAACCCAGAGGCTCCCTTCACTCTGGAATAAAATCCCAGTCCAGGTTAGTCCCTCATTGACTCTCTTCAAGAGGAATCTTGATGAGTGGATGGGAGATTGTAGGTTTACCCCAGGTATCACTTCTGTGTCACTGTTAGACAGAGGCACAGTATACTAAACTCGAAAAAGAGGATAGCAAAATTCATTTAAAACGGCTGGCGAAAGCCAAACACACTCTGGCTAGGCTTATAAATGCCCTAGGGCAGATAGCCTAGTATGAACCTATGAACCTATGAACCTAAGAGATCTGGGAACACAGGTTGACAGCAACCTCTCTTTTGACCACCACATTGCCACTGTGGTCAGAAAGTCCTTCTATGTGGCACATCTCATTACTAAGGTTTTGCATCCAGGAAGAAAGAGGTCATTGTCTCCCTCTACTCTCCCCTCATTAAGCCAGTCATTGAGTACAATGCCCTATTTGGCATGTACCTCACTGAACAGCTGCAACAACTGGAGAGGCTGCAAAAGTGCCTCAAAAGGAGGATCCTAGGCCTTAAACATTTGTCCTATATGAACAGACTAAAAAAAACTCCAACTATTCTCTGTCTCCTATCGCCTACTTAGAGGAGATCTCTGCTTGACTGACAAAGCCATGTCTGACCTAGCTCTGTTAGAAATGCTTCATTTAAAGAAATCAAAAAAGACAGGACCAAGAAAAATAAATCCAAGGCAGGAAGTCAAACCAAAGGCAAGCTGATACTTTATAAAAATGTTCAGAAGTACATAAACACTTTTTTGTGACATTATTAGGATTTTTTTGTCTCAATTGGTTTGACACAGCATTGTTTTTTATGTACCAGGTTTGAGTCTTAATAATTTAATAATTTAGTAATTTCAAGTTTTACTTGATTAATTAACAAGCAGCCACACTGTATTTAAAGCTTTGTTGCACTTTGTATTTTTAACTTGATAAAGCTCGGCAGAGACCGAGCGAAAGCGCTTGTTTTTACTGTTTCACAATAAAGTATCAGATTGTTTTCGGAACATTTTTATAAAGTATCAGCTTGCCTTTGGTTTGACTTCCTGCCTTGGATTTATTTTTCTTCATTTAAAGAACTCCCAATCCCTTCCCACCACATGCTCCAGAGACCTCAACCTCATTGCCACAATCAACAGAACATGCTGGAGAGCCAGGTTCATAACCCAGAGTCTGCCCTTGCTATGGAATAGACTTCCCATACATGTCAAGCAGAGCACCTCACTGGCCCTCTTCAAGAGAAATCTTGATGAGTGGATGGGAAATAAAAAATTCTCCCCAGGGATCACTCCAGTGGCTTGACTCGACAGAGGCACTGGGAACTAAGGTTGGTGGCATGATTCCAGGATAATCATATGGGCTAAGCTTGTAAAGGCATCAGGGCCATTAGCCTAGTACACACCTATGAACCTATGAACCTTATTTGCAACAGGCAGGATTGGCCATGGAGACATCAGTAGCCAACAAATATGCAAATATTGTATTGTATCAGTGGGAAAAAAGTTTATATATAGCGACAGGCATGTTTTGAATAATAAAGTAGAATGTTATCAAAGATTTGTGGATGGTATTTTTTTGTATGGAAAGGGAGTTCTGATGAACTGCATGAATATATTTCTTATTTAAATGGCATGACAAATTTTCTTAAATTTAAAATGGAACATTCTGACAAAGACATGGCCCGGGATTCATGAAGCTCGACGCAAGGACGGTTTTAGTCTTATGCTGAGCGTCCTCCTCACAGATGGTGCAGCAGCACCATATGAAAATTTATGAGGGCGCACTGCCGCACCCTCGACATGCTAAGGAAATGTGTGCGAGTGCAAGGGGCATGTTTAAGTGCTCTGCGGAGGCTTAAACATGCCCCCACAGTTGCACAACCTACAATGCTTACTATTAGAGCCCGCCTCTAATAGTAAGCAATTAATTCAGTATCCGTGGATACTGAAATGTATGCTAAGCATACAAGAGTGTCCACGAACACTGAAATAAAATCACAGTAGTAAGCACACAAGCATGTAGGGGAATGTTGAGCCCAGTCCTTAGAACTATCACAATTAGATTCCCCATGTCCCTATTCTACATTTGTATTGCTTCATTATTGAAAGTGTAGGTGAAGCACAGCGTGTTTCTGTGTTGCTGGCCTCTGCTTAGTGTAGCTTGCACATCAAAATCATCCAAATAGAAAATAACATGCACAAACAACGTTAATGTCAATAGTGTAGCGGTTAGAGCATCCACCTAATACACAGACATTCACAGTTCGAGTCCCACTATAGCACATATCATTTTCCACGTAAAATGTGTATATGAACATATTTATACATCTTTTTGCTGTATAACCTATGTAATAACATGTAAATGTGAACTGGAGTGCTGCATGAAATGTTTAACTAATGTCATTCATCAAAGTTGCAGTGTCATAATGAATAAGGCACCAGTAAGCAGGTGTAAGCACAAATAAGCAGTAGTAAACATATATAAGTACCAGTAAGCAAGTCTAAGTGCATTTGCTCGGGTGTAAGCAGTGCCCACACACATTAAGCATAGTAGAAGCTAACAGAATTTAACAAACTGTAATTAGAAGATAGCACAGCCTACTGTCACGCAAACATGCACACACCCGCTCACAACTGCTTAAAAGTGCTTTAATCACTCTGTATCCAAGGGCCCTTGTTCTGGCAGCAACAAAATAAATGGCCTCTGCAAAGGCAAACCCAGGACCCTGCACACCACAGCCAATGTGATTTACCACTAAGCCATGGCAGATATATATAAATCTGATGTTATCACAAACATATCGTCCAGCACAGTCATGCAACAGCATGGGAAATGTATAAAATTATGTAGGTGTATGTGCATGTGTATCTACAAATATGTAATATATATATATATATATATATATATATATATATATATATATATATATATATATATATATATATCTATCTATGAAGAATGAACGTTGTGACAATAAAGCATACAAAAAGAATGAGAAGGGAATCAACAGCAACCCCAGTATTATTTAGCGCTGTCAGTTTATGTCATATCAAGCTGGGCAGGGGTGAGCAAATCACTGCTACCCACACCACAAGCAGAGCACTACCAGTGGGAGCAACATTGTCGATCTGCTAAGTCTA